>NC_133334.1:42327216-42628716 GCF_042186555.1 Aquarana catesbeiana | reverse complement strand
CCATGCCCTGTCATGTGCCCTGCGATGTGCCCCATGCCCTGTCATGTGATGTGCCCCATGCTCAGCCCTGTGATGTGGCCCATGTCCTGTGATGTGCCCCATGCCCTGTGATGTGCCCCATGCCCTGCGATGTGCCCCATTCTCTGCGATGCGCCCCATGCCCTGCCATGTGCCCTTTGATGTGCCCCATGCCCTGCCATGTGCCCTGTGATGTGCCCCATGCCCTGTGATATGCCCCATGCCATGTGATGTGCCCCATGCCCTGCCATGTGCCTGTGATGTGCCCCATGCCCTGCTGTGTGCCCCATGCCCTGCAATGTGCCTGTGATGTGCTCTGCTGTGTGCCCCATGCCCTGCAATGTGCCTGTGATGTGCCCTGCTGTGAGCCTGTGATATGCCCTGCTGTGTGCCCCATGCCCTACTGTGAGCCTGTGATGTGCCCTGCCATATGCCCCATGCCCTGCTATGAGCCTGTGATGTGCCCTGTCCTGTGCCCCATGCCCTGCTATAAGCCCCATTATGTGCCCCATGTCCTGCTATGAGCCCTGTAGTGTGCCCCGTGTCCTGCTGTGTGCCCCATAATGTGCTGTGTGCCCCATGATGTGCCCTGTGTCCTGCTGTGAGCCCCATAATCTGCCCTGTGCCCTGCTGTGAGCCCCGTAAAGTGCCCTGTGTCCTGCTGTGAGTCCCGTAATGTGCCCTGTGTCCCGCTGTGTGTGCCCCATGTCCTGCTGTGTGCACCACGATGTGCCCCATTTTCTGCTGTTTGGCCCATGATGTTCCCCATTTTCTGCTGTGTGCCCCATGTTCTGCTGTGTGCTCCATGATGTGCCCCATTTCCTACAGTGTGCCCCATGATGTGCCCCATTTTCTGTTGTGTGCCCCATGTTCTGCTATGTGCCCCATACACTGCTGTGTGTCCCTTAATGTGTCCAATGCCCTGCTGTGAGCCCTGTAATGTGGCACGTGCCCTGCTGTGTGTCCCTTGATGTGCCCCATGTTCTGCATTGTACCCTGCTGTATGCCCCTTGTGCCCCATGTTCTGCTTTATGGCCCATGATGTGCCCCATGTTGTGCTGTGTGGCCCATGTTCTGCTGTGTGCCCTGCTGTATGGGCCTTGTGCCCCATGTTCTGCTGTATGCCCCATGATGTGCCTCATGTTCTGCTGTGTGCCCTTTGATGTGCCCCATGTTCTGCTGTGTGTCCCTTGATGTGTCCTGCTGTATGCCCCATATCCTGCTGTGTGTCCCTTAATGTGCCCCGATACCCTGCTGTGAGCCCTGTAATGTGCCATGTGCCCTCTAATGTGCCCCATGCCCTGCTGTGAGCCCTGTAATGTGCCATGCTATGTGCCCCATGTTCTGCTGTATGTCCCATGGATGTTCCCCATTTTCTGCTGTGTACTCCATGTTCTGCTGTGTGCCCTTATTATGTGCCCCATGGTGTGCCCAATGCTCTGCTGTGAGTCCCATGGTGTGCCCAATGCTCTGCTGTGAGTCCTGTAATGTTCCCTGTACTCTGCTGTATGCCCCTTGTGCCCCATGTTCTGTTATATGCCCCATGATGTGCCCCATGTTCTGTTATATGCCCCATGATGTGCCCCATGTTCTGCTGTGTGCCACTTGATGTGCCCCATGTTCTGCTGTGTGTCCCATAATGTGCCCTGCTGCCCCCCCCTGTATTGTGTCCTCCGGACCTCCTGTGCCCTGCTGCCCCCTGTACACTGTGCTTATCTCCAGTTAAACCAAGAATTGAGCATCTGTGCAGAAAAAAAAAAAAAACAGTACAAATTTCACATAAAATAGATACATTTTAATACTTGATAATCAAAAAGAAACGGCGCTTAGGACAGGTCTATAGATACATACATCCTAAATACATTGTGCAAAGCACACATTTTAATACTTGTTTCTATTATTTAATGCTATTTCTTAAAATAATCGTTGTTATATCACAGCTCGCCGATCACACCGACGTTCCGTGAGCTGCAGATCTGAACATCATTTCAGGGGTTCCCCGAGATCTCAGACTTTTTGCCAGGGGTTCCAACACGGTGAAAAGGTTGAGAAGCACGGCCCTGGAGAATAAAATGCTGGTTGTTGCAATATTTTATGTCACACCGTATTTGCTCAGCGATCTTTCAAACGCAATTTTTTTAGAAAAAAATACACTTTAATGAATTAAAAAAATAAACAAACAGTAAAGTTAGCCCAATTTTTTTCTTTGTGTAATGTGAAAGAGGATGTTACACCGCGAGAATTGTGATCTTTATTCTAAGCAAAAAAATCGCGATTCTCATTTTAGCCAAAATCGCACAGCTCTAATTGTGTGACATAAAAAAAAAAAGCGACAGCTGCCGTTTATTGTTAGAAAAACATGCGCATGAAAAATTTTCAAAAATTCCCCCCGCCCCCCCGGTAGTGATGAGATGGAGGCGTGGTGTTATACATGTACTGACACGCCCACATTTTGGCTGCCATGTTTCCCAACACACAATAACACGCGATGTGCCGCGTGTCACCACACCGTACAATTGTGACCGGCCCCTGAGGGGACACAGCACACCGCCCCATTATAACTGCCACTTACATTACTACAGAGACATCCAACACATGCTGGGACTTATAGTGCCCCCCCAGGCACAGTGTCCACATATAATTCTCCTAGCAGAGCAGACATGGCAATACCTGTCTCCATTACACAACACTGACTGGAAACCGTCATCTCCATCCTCCCGCCTCATCTCCTCCAGAACATTCCTCACACACCTAGGAGGGCGGGTCATGTGCTCTGTACCGCCCCCTCCCCAGCCGCGCCCGCGATCCGTGTCACCTGCGAGTGAGCGCCCCCTACAGAAGAAAAGCCGTGCTGCAGGCGGCTCCTCTCAGTGGCCAGAGAAACTTCCATAGGCTCCTCCTCCGCTCTGATCTCTCATATGACACATGAAGGAGGAGGAGGAGCATGGCGGGTAGACTTTTTACTGGACATTCAGTCCAGTGAGGTGACTTCAGGGAGGTTCATACTGAGGACCATAATGACGACAGGGGAGGAGACTTGTGCTGCAAGAGGGGAGTTCAGTATGGAGGCATTGCACTGAGTGTGCACTTTATAAATTATATACCCTTGACCCCTATACACTATGAATTACCTATTCCTGACATCCATTAGAAATTATTTATCCCTGACCCATACACTATATGAATTACAAACTCCTTAACCCCTCAACTGTATGAATTACAGACTCCTGACCTCTACACTCTGTGATTATCAGACTCCTGACCCCAGCACACCATGCATTACAGACTCCTGATCCCTACACTCTAGGAATTGCATACCCCTGATCCCTATACACTATGAATTACCTATCCCTGACCCCCCACACCCACACACACACTCTTTCTGAATTACATACCCCTGACCCCTACACTCTGTGAATTACATGCTCTTGAACCTTGCACTCTATGAATTACATACCCCTGACCCCTACATTCTATGAATTACATACCTCTGACCCCTGCACTCTATGCATTACATACCCCTGACCCCTGCACTATATGAATTACATACCCCTGACCCCTACACTCTGTGAATTACATGCTCTTGAACCTTGCACTCTATGAATTACATACCCCTGACCCCTACATTCTATGAATTACATACCCCTGACCCCTACACTATATGCACTACATACCCCTGACCCCTGCACTATATGAATTACATACCCCTGACCCCTGAAATCTATGAATTACATACCCCTGACCCCTGCACTCTATGCACTACATACCCCTGACCCCTGCACTATATGAATTGCAAAACCCCTGACCCCTGCACTATATGAATTACATACCCCTGACCCCCACACTCTGTAAATTACATACTCCTGACCCCTACACTCTATGAATTACAGACTCCTGACCTCTACACCCTGTGATTATCAGACTCCTGACCCCAGCACACCGTGCATTACAGACTCCTTACCCCAGCACATCGTGCATTACAGACTCCTGACTCCAGCACACCATGCGTTACAGACTCCCGACCCCTACACTCTAGGAATTGCATACCCCTGACCCCTGCACTCTGTAAATTACATACTCTTGAACCCTACAGTCTATGAATTACATACCCCTGACCCCTATACACTATGAATTACCTATCCCTGACCCCCTCCCCCTACATGCACACACACACTCTGAGTTACATACCCCTGACCCCTACACTCTGTAAATTACATGCTCTTGAGTACTTGTACTATGAATTACATACCTCCGACTTTTACACTCACACCGCTACACAATATGAGTTACAGACTCCTGACCTCTACACTGTATGAATTACAAACTCCTTAACCCCTCAACTGTATGAATTACAGACTCCTGACCTCAACACTGTATGAATTAGAATCCTGAACTCTCCACTATATGAATTACATACTCCTAACCCCTACACTGTATGAATTACATACTTCTGACCCCCACATTGTGTGATTTACAGACTCCTGACCTCTACACTGTATAAATTACAGACTCCTGACCTCTACACTATATGAATTACAGACTCCTGACCCCTACACTGTATGAATTACAGACTCCTGACCCCTACACTGTATGAATTACAGACTCCTGACCCCTGCACTGCATGAATTACAGACTCCTGACCTCTACACTGTATGAATTAGACACCTGATCTCCTACACTATATGAATTACATACTCCTGACCCCTACACTGTATAAATTACATACTCCTGACCCCTACACTGTATGGATTACAGACTCCTGACCCCTACACTGTATGAATTACAGACTCCTGACTCCTACACTGTATGAATTACAGACGCCTTACTCCTACAGTGTATGAATTACAGACTCCTGACCTCTACACTGTATGAATTACAGACTCCTGACCCCTATACTGTATGAATTAGATACTCTTGAACCCTATACTCTATGAATTAAAACCCCCCGATCTCTACACTCATTGAATTACATGCTCCTGACCCCTGCACTCTTCACACCAGCGCCTCCCAGCCCTTTAAGGGGTCTAAAATCCCAGGAGGTGGGGCAGGGTTTAAGATCACATGACCACTGTGATTGGCGGTTACGATCGGGAGCTTTTGGTTAGGCGCTGTTAACTGTGCCGGGATCACCCAGGGTGCGCGCTCTCTGCACAGCTGTATTGACAGCAATTCACGCAAATATGCGGTCTGTCGATGCCAAGGTTAATGAAGTTCTTCTAAGGTAGGCTCTGACAAAGTATTACCTCTGTTTATTTTTAGAGTGCACAAAAGTAATGTAGCACCCAATAGTGTGTGCTATTAGTAGTGAGAGTAGGAAAAACATAGCTGGCTGTGGGTTAGACACGGATGAATGATTTTGTGGTGAATGAACTTGACTGGCCGGCACAGAGTCCTGACCTCAACCTGATAAAACAACTTTGGGATGAATTAGAGCGCAGACTGCGAGCCAGGTCTTCTTGTACTACATCTGTGGACAAATACAAATGCACTTCTGGAAGAATGGTCAAACATTCCCATAGACACACTCCTAAACCTTGTGGACAGCCTTCCCAGAAGAGTTGAAGATGTTATAACTCCAAAGGGTGGGCCAACTCAATATTCAACCCTATGGACTAAGACTGGTATTCCTTTAAAGTTCATGTGCGTGTAAAGGCAGGCGTCCCAATACTTTTGGTAATGTAGTGTATGTATTGACTTATTGTTTTTATCTATCTAGACATTACCCGCTTCCGGACCGCCCACCGCACATTTACTGTTGCTTCCTATTCACGGTCTTGGGCATGCGTGTGCGCGCCACCAGCGACCTGCTCCCACTGTGATTGGATACAGCGGGAGCAAATCAGTGGGTCTGGCGGCCACAATGGCTGCCAGAACCCACCGATCGTTTACAAGTGAGGCAGAACTGCAGTCTGCCTATGTAAACAAGGCAGATCGCCATTCTGTCAGATAGGAAAATAGAGATCTTGTGTTTCTACTAATCAGGAACACAAATCTCTCTCTTCCTCCAGTTAAGCCATCCCCTACACAGTTAGAAAGCACTTCCTAGGAGCACACTTAACCCTTTGATCGCCCCTGGATTTAACCCCTTCCCTTTCAGTGTCATTTAAACAGTGAAAGTGCATTTTTATAGCACTGATGCCTGTATTAGTGTCACTGGTCCCCAAAAAGTATCACCTCGTGTCCAATTTGTCCACCACAATGTCGCAGTTCCACTAAAAATCGCTGATAGCCGCTATTTTTATATTTTTTTATTGGATGGAGAACCTGTCGTGGTCGGAGGTAGAAGGGAAGCTGTCGCCACAAAGGGACCAACCACCTTTCCCAGGGACCACAGTGAGTACCTTTAGCAAGTGCCGGAGCAACATTCTCACCGGGCACGGTGGAGAATCGGGAAACTTCAGGTGGTGATCAAGTAATTGACCCAGCCAGCGGAGGTGACGCTTGCAGAGCTGCCTTGTGTGTCAAGCCAGGGACCGAGCTGGTTAGCAGGGGTAACACTTGAGGATTATCTGGAGTGCCAAGCTAGGGACCCAGCAGCAAAGCGTGGGTGGCGCTTGAGGAAGATACCACCGCAAAGACTGGAGAAGCTGTAGGGATTCAGAGTCAGTGAATCAGAGGGTCTAATGAAAGACCGGGAGCTTAGTGTTGAAGAACTACAAGAGGCAGTTGTAGTGAAGCTGAAGGAACTGTTACGTTTGAGTTCGGAACTGTTAAATACTGTTGCCATAGGAGACTGCGTTCCTGCATGTGCAGAAGTGGCGCCTTGCTGGGGCCTTTCCCTGCACGGCTATCCTCCTGTTGAAGTCTTGGAGTCTGCCAATTGAATTTACAACTACTTAAGGGTGTCCTGGCCCTAACCCTCTTTCCTCCAAAAATACAAAAAGGACTGTTAAGAGAAATAAAACCTCTTTTACATCCAAGAAGTGTCTGGCGCCCAATGACTTTCACCAACTTTGCACCCACTATGCCTCACAACCCACTACATATGGAAGGATAAAAGCTATCTCTGGCTTGGAAAGTTCTCATTAGCCTGGACAAGGCCAGAGACCTTGCTACATTTGGCACCCAACGTGGGGCCAAGGCGTTGTCCTTGCAGCAGTTGCTTCAGCTCCATCGGGATTTCGTCTGGCTCCGTGGGAAGGTGGCAAGTAACATTTACCCTTCTTATAGACTGTGTTGTCATGTGTACTATAAATGTGGGGAAGAACCACCAAGTCTCATTGCTCAGGGGAGAAGATCAGCCTGGTATTTTGACACTTCCCGCCAGCGCTGTGAGGGTTAATACAGGCTCCAAAATGGACTCCATTACAGTTTTGGTGGTTAGTGAAGGAGATGGCGCAGTTCGTGAGTGAGATGGCAGATTGGCAAAAGTACACTCTGGGTGTCTGTTTCGAACTTGCCCTGTATAAGGCTGGAGGCTACGAGTCTCTAGGACAGATTTGTGGGAAATGTTCTGGCCTGACTACGCAGTTGAAGCCTTGGATTGTCTGTGGACGCTGTGAAGAGCATCTATTTGAGGTCATCCCACCAACTCTACCTTCGCAGATCCTACAAGTCGATTGGGATAAGAATGTTTCCATCATATCAGAGAGCGATGCCCCAAGCCCGTGGGTTGTCATCCAAGTCGTGCAGGAGGCAGTTACCCTTGCCACAACAACTACCCCAAGAACCAGCACACCGATCGCTCCTAGAGGCCGAGGGCAGGCCCAACTACCCAACTACTCTCACTGATGTCTGAGCCACCTGAGAGAAAAGCACCAGGGCCAGGTAAGTCAGCGAGAAGTGAGTGTGGTGTGCCTGTGGGGGAATTGATGCTAGTTGCTGTGAAGGAGAATGTCATAGAGGTGCCAGTTAAGGCGAGAACCAAGAGCAATTACATCCTGGCCGAAGAGTGTTCCACCATCTCAAATTCGGACATTCCGTCTGATAAACCATCGGAACTCTTCTCATACACTTTGTCTTAATCAGGGAAGTGGGGAGAGAGTAATGAAGAGTTAACCAGTAATGTGCAGGATGACGAAACACCTGCTACTACTACCGCAAGTGTGCAGATTATGCTGTCAGCCAGTGCAGCTCCGCTGATCAGCGTCGCCAGGTCCTGTGAGGAAGACCATGGAGTTCAATCTGTCTCCAAAGTGTGTCCTATTACGCCCATGCCTAATCTTAAGCCAGACCATAAGCCTGATGTGGTCGCTGGGTGCTCAGTCCTACGTGCTCCAGACACTCGGGTCCTACCCGGATATGGAGGCCCTAAGACTCTGCCTTGGCTGTCCAAGATACAGAGAATTGGAATTAAAAAAGTGGAAGAACACTATGGGTATTTATACCCCTACATTCCTCCTCATCTAGAAGCAGAGATCTCTAGGAAGGAAAGGTAATGGGTGGACGAAGCAGTGCATGGGTTCCTTCAGATCCCTCTCAAGACAGACTTTTTGAAATTGTTGCCTAAAATATCTGGAAAGTACCTGTCAGTATTGAATGCTTGGGGTTATGGCAGGAGGATCAACATGGATGGTGTAGTCATCCGCCAGCCAGATAAAGGGGAGCTAAAGTGCTTTGTCACCACGGTGCCCGGAGAGAGACTGTCATTCTACCCGACCCCGGTTACTACTGATGAAACATCAGAGTGATACCATGACCTTGTGGATTACAAATATGGGTTGTGTGATGTCAAGGACGCTATGCTGACAACCACCTTGCACACCCATTTAAAGTGTTGTTAATCAGGAACACCCCAGAAAGCTGTATTGCCAGAACTGTGCTGGACTGGATGCTACCAGCAATTACAGGAAATGATCATCTGAGCCACGTTGGCTAGAATCGAAGTTGTTGGGGTGTCCCACCCTGAAGAGCAATCTGTGGACTTCAGCAGATTTTTAGTTGCAAATGATGAAGAACGTCTCTTTGTCTTTCGCTATTGTGCAGACAGACTGAAGATGTTTTTTTGCCAGGGTGGCGCAATTTTGAAGCCTGACATGTTGGATATCAATTTACTCGGTGTAACATTATCTTTCACAATATAAAAAAAACGGGCTAACTTTACTGTTGTCTTATTTTTTAATTTAAAAAAAGTGTATTTTTTCCCCAAAAAGTGCGCTTGTAAGACCGCTGCACAAATACGGTGTGACAGAAAGTATTGCAACGACCGCCATTTTATTCTCCAGGGTGTATAATGTATAATGTTTGGGGGTTCTAAGTAATTTTCTAGCAAAAAAAAAAAAAACAGTTTTTAACTGTAAACAACAAATCTCAGAAAGAAGGCTCGGTCCTTAAGTGGTTAATGGAACACAATGGCGAGAGGCTTTCAGCAGCAGGCTGTGTTGTTTGTCCGGCTGCTTCTTGTTTACAGGGCTTCCAGCGAGCCCATGGATATCACACCGTCGTCCCCGGCCAAGCTGCTGCTCTTGGCATGGAAATTCCAGTCTGGAGCTCCCAAGGCATGACACGAAGAGGCCAGCTCAGTCTAGCTGCAATGTAGGTTAACATCTCACTCTACAGGTCAAGCCGTGTGTGATATAAAAACCATGACTCACAGCTAACCATACAATTACACTTTAATGTGCGCCGAGCAGATGACAAATAACAGCGGATCCTAAATTATTATCTCACATCTGTGTAGTCCATGCACAGTTAAGATCCCAAGCAACACCTTGCTAACATTATCCAATTAGAGGTTTTCCGAGAACCGTTAATATAGCATGAAAAATCTTCTCTAGCATTCGCTTGCCACCCCTGAGCATTTTACACAAGAGCTGGAAGTGTGGAGATCACCCCATGTGGTAGAAGAGAGGATAAAGAGAAATAATTGGGAAGTCCCAACTTCCAGGCTGCTCTTAAGATTAATCATCATAATTACGTTTCCTGGAGGAATGTAATTACCTACTAGGTAAACATTTTCTTCACCTGTGTCACATAAAGACTATGTGTTATTTGCATTAAATGACCCCCTGACGTTCAGAACTTCTGAATAAACTGCGTATATGATGTCATTACCTCGCTAAAGAGAAGAAACCTCAATGCCCTTTTTTTTTTTTTTTTTTTTTTTTTTTTTTTATTTAAAGGGAAATATGCCTCTGGATTAGGCAGGCCATTGATGATACGATTTTCATGGTTGCAGGAAAAAAAAATCACTTAATTCTTTCATCAATACAGTCAGTGTTGAAGGGGGAGTCCCTCCCATGGAGCTATTGTGTTCTCCTGGGGGGGCAGCATCCCTGCCAGAATAACACAACGATTATTGCTAGCAGCTACAGCACTGGCAGTATTCGCATGCCAAATATCCAGCTGAGTTTTGAACGATCTATGGTCAGTATTTGTAGCTGCTGACTTTTATTTTTTTCTGAAGGAGCCCGGAGTTCCGCTTTAACCTGCTGGCGTTGTGGTACAAGCAGTTCTATACTCTTTTTTTTTTTTTTTTTTATACCAAATGAAGTGTTTTAAAGTTTATCGATAAATATTTTGTAACAATAATAAAGCTACAATTATTTTTTTTTCTATAGAATGAATATATGATCTAAGGCTGGGTTCACATATATGCAGTGCAGGACACCGCATGTGATTCGGATAGGAATTGCACTGCATTCCTTTTCAAATCACATGCGATATCTGTGCAATTTGAGCCATTCATTTCTATGGATTGAATCGCACACCATCTGCACAAAAAAGGCATAGGACCCTTTTTTTCCCGGAACAACAAAGGAGGTTTGGGACTTTAAATGAAGCATGTACCCGGACGCAAAAATGCACTGTGGGTCTGTAAAGTGTTGTTTTTATTAACATACACTAATACAGATAAAATAAGACCACAATGCGGGTAAAATAAGTATAGCTGTAACATAGGATGCAATATATGCACATAGTAACATAACATGGAGGTGCAAGTGGTATCATGCCCACTATCAACATCCATGTTGCACATGATATAGCACAAAACATAATTGTCAAAATGTAGCATAGTCAGACATAGTTGGTAAAAAATATAGATATAATTGTATATGGTGATGTAGCTGTGGCATCAGAGAAAGCTTGACGCGTTTCGTGGATGTGTCCACTCATCAGAAGTGTATGCGACAGGAATATCTATGGAGTATATATAGATATAATGAACATCAGTCTGGCTAAAAGAAGGAAGTATAAAGAAGGCAGATAAAATGAGTAAAGGTGTAGGACCCTTTTTTCCTGAACAAGGAGAACTTGCTGCTCAAGGTGAGAAGGAGAAGCCTGATGGATCCAGTGGGTGCCTGCCCCGGCTCACCTCCGTGTACAACAGAAATGGTAGAAATGGCCGCACACCACTATAATGATCCGAGATCCTTTATTAGGACATCCTAAAAGACACTACCGGAAACAGAATGCCTGGTAGACGCGTTTCTTACATGAATGATTAAGCGCACCTGAAGTGTGTGAAACGCGTCTACCAGGCATTCTTTTCCTGTAGTGTCTTTTGGGATGTCCTAATAAAGAATCTTGGATCATCATAGTGGTGTGCGGCCATTTCTCCTATTTCTGACTCTTTTTTTTCCTGCACAGGAATTGGATTGCATGGGTGTGGAAAATGCACAGGATTCACTGTGTTTCCCGTGCCCCAAATATGTCAACCGAGCTTTAGGCATATGTAGTAAATATGCGTGCTCCAATCTCCTGAAAAACATATACTGTATGTAAAATGAAGTATATTACTTCAGTATCACGAGCAATGACAACGTTATTGCATTAACAATATGTCTATAGCTGAAATGTAAAAATTGCTTCGGTCCATAAAGGCTGTACAGGTGCAGGAGATGAAATGGTTAAAGTGATACTAAAAAATATCCTTGTTCTCCAAAAAAAAAAAAAAAATCTATACATATCCACTACACAATGGCCCTGCAAACTATTTTTCATGAAATTCTTTTCTTTTTCTGCCTCCTTGTAAGGTCCCCTGAGATTTGCCATATTCTCTTTTCCCCCCTCTTTTCGATTTGTTTGGAACGAGTAGTGCATGTTAGTTGTGGTCACATTCATTGCACATAATGCACATTACACATCCTGTAGTCCATCTTGGGATTGAGCAAGAGAGGGTGACTACATTCCTACATACAGTGGGACCATAGTGATCGAATGTAGCCACCCTATAACAGAAAGTTGTATTATAGCAGCAAAAAAAAAAAAAAAAAAAAAGGAATTTTGAAGGAGGCTGAGGGCAATAGAAGATACTTTTTTTTAGTTAAAGGGGATTTTTTCACCTTAATGCAATCTATGCATTAAGGTGAAAAACCTTCTGTCAGGCTGCAGCCCCCCAGACCCCCCGTTTTACTTACCTGAACCCGGTCTTTTTCTCCCCGGGGACGAGCACAACAGCTCTAGCTGATGACTCGTGTTCTAATTGGATAGAATGATAGCAGCACAGCCATTCAAATCCAATGACGCGGGTGCCTGGGGGCGGGACCAAGTCCTCCTTTCTGTGTCAATAGATGCAGAAGCAGGACTCGGGAGCGTGCTGCTGAGGGATCCCAGAAGAGGAGGATTGGGGCCACTCTATGCTTAACCAACTGCACAGTGGAGTTAACATACCTCCCGACTGTCCCTGATTTCCAGGGACTGTCCCTGATTTGGAGCAATGTCCCTCTGTCCCTCATTCCTTCTCATTTGTCCCCCATTTTGATCTGATCTGTATAGATGTATATAAAATTATCTATTAAACAGTGTTTTTCAGCACTAAACCTTTCATCTGATTTCTAAATTGGTGCATTTGTAAATTCCAAAAGCCAATATAAAAGAATAGTAGTGGTAAAAAAAGCACTTGTGAGTTTAACCAATCTCGTGGCAAGGGGTGTATCCTATGCCTGCATACTTTTGCTGATAGGTGTCCCTCATTATCTTCTCAAAAAGTTGGGAGGTATAGGAGGTAAGTATGATATGTTTTTTTTAATGTAAAAAAAAAACAAAAAAACACGAGGGTTTAGTAACCCTTTAAGAACACATACTTGAATAGGTTTTTGTAAATCAGAATTTATTGTCACTTTAAAACAAAATTTCAGTCGAAAATAAAAGATAAAATGAATAGCCCTTTAAAAAAGATAAAAATAAAAAAAGTAGCTACAATATTTGATTTCCCCTGTGGTACTTTTCTTCTACCATCAGATGTCCTGCAGAATAAAATGGTGGCTGTTGCAATTATTTATGTCACATAAATAAACATAAATTTTTAGGAAAAAAATACACTTAAATAAATTTTAGTGCACACAAAAACAATATAATACCTATTTTTTGGTCAAATAGAAATTATAATGTTGCATCGAGTAAATTGATTCCTAAACATGTCAAGATTTAAAATTGCACACATCTGTAAAATGGCAACAAACTATGATACATAAAAGTATAATAGGCAACAATTTAAGCCTTTACTGGTTATCAGTTTAGAATTAAACATGAGCCATGGTGCTAGAATTATTATACAGATAGAAACCAATTGTGCTGCAGTTTGAAAATGACTTGCTAAGCTATTGCTAGACTTGCCAGGCTTCACAAGTTTGTTGCTCAGTTGCAGCAAGTCCGCATTGCATGACTCCAGATTAACTTTCTTTTCCAAACATTCTGTAAGTCTGCTGTTCTGATTCAGTTATGTTGTGCTATAGTCATCCCACCACAGGGGTCACTGTGGCTGAATTTTCATGTTGTAGACTTGCAGAGCTCTTGCTGTAGACTCACCAATGCAACTTTGCTCCTGCTAGAGACTTTCCACACAAATTTGATACAAACTGAAAAATTGTCAACTAGAACTTGTGCTTCAAGTGCTCTGCAAGTATACAAGACTTACAATTCAACACTGCCACAAATTTGTGGCAAGTTATCCTTGCATTCTGGGTACTCTCACTCTGTCATTTGCAGAAACACCCCACATGTGTAGTGCAATCACTGTTTACATATGCAAGCTGGACCTATGTGTGCGTTTGCATTTGTGGGTGAGCACAGGGGTAGGGTGTGCTTTAAATTTATTTTTTAAATATTTTTATTTGCTTTATTTAAGGGGTTTTTTTACACTTTTTTTCATGTAAAGTGGTTGTAAAGACTCAAGGTAAAAAAAACTGTCACAAATGTCACGTCTACCCCAATGCAGGTGGTCAGACACTATAGCTAGCTACTGCGTGCTTCACCTATAGCAGCCCCCTTTCCCTTGGTTGCTCCAGGACTTATACACAATGCTATAGTGCCTGGCCACCACACCAGGGCAGATGCGAACAGAGCAAACTAACAGACTACTTGCAGTTATCAGACAGATAACTTGGTTCTATGACAGTCCAGGTAAAAGGCAGGCTGAGTTCAGGGAATAGTCCAATCCAGATCATATACAGGGAAATCCAGACTAGCAAAGCAGGGCTGACAAATTGGAGGCTTGAACAGGAACAATGCAGGTACACTGCTTCTATCACAAGCAAGGGATAGAGTGTTTGGTTTGCTTATAACAGGTGACTGACCATATCAATCACCTTGCAGGTGGACACAAACAGGGAGAATGCAACAGCCAATGCCCGGATGCTGGAATGAGGAGCAGGAGCACAAAATTGATCCTGACAAAAAACTTCTGTGTGCAGCAGCCCCCCCCCCCCCCCCCACACACACACACACACACACATACAATAGTAAGCTGCTTGCTGTTGGGGCATTCGGCAGGAGGGAGAGGTTACGAGCACGTGCAAAACCACTGCATAGTGCAGGTAGGTAAAACATGTTTGTTATTGTTTGAAAAAAAAATTCTGCCTTTAATATCACTTTAAAGTGATTGTAAAGTCTCATTTTTTCCTATAAAATTAACAAACCTGTTATACTTACCAGCCCTGTGTAGTGGATTTGCACAGAGCAGCCCAGATCCTCCTCTTCTCGGGTCCCTCATCTGTGCTCCTGGCCCCTCCCGCCTGTTCAGTGCCCCCACAGCAAGCAGCTTGCTATGGGGGCACCCGAGTCACAGCTCCATGTGTCCATTCAGACACAGAGCTGCGGTTCGGCCCTGCCCCCTCTATCTCGATTGGCTAACTGACTTTGATTGACAGCAGCCAATGGTGCCGCTGCTGTGTCTCAGCCAATCAGGAGGGAGAGTCCCAGACAGCTGAGACACTCGTGCACATCTCTGGACTGAGATGGGGCACAGATAAGTATTAAGGGGGCTGATGGGGGCTGCTGCACACAGAATGAATGCATTTACAGAATGAATACATAGAATGCATTCAGATTAAAAAAAAACTGCCGTCTTTACAACCCTTTTAACTCTGTTGCTATCAAAATATCACAAAGGGGTGAACAGGCACCCTTGTGATGGCTTTGGTCAGTGACAGGTACTCTCTATGGAGACATTGGAGGTCTGTTAGACTCCAAGGTAACTGATCAAATACAGAATGTGTTTGCTCATCTGTTCCCTGGCTGTTATGGGCAGGGAATGACAGCTCTGAAACCGGAAGTTACGAAATGTTCTTCACTTCCAGCTTTATCCGTCACAGAAGAGATCGGGGAGTGGATGTTCCTCCATCTCCTCTGTGGGCAGCCATTCCAACCGATTACTGCAGTACTGGGAGGGGGCTTCCAAGCATTATAAAAGTGATCAGGTGGCTCTAAAGCTGCCCAGATCATTTTTACAAGAAAGCCAATCATCGGCTTTAAAAAAAAGTAGCAGGACTCCGGCTGCAGCTATAGTCATGATCCCGGTATAACTACTTGCTGCCCAGGTGTCAGAAACCATGAAATCAGGCCGAGACAAAAGTACAGTTAAATCACACTTGTTTAATAATAAACGTAAAAAGAACAAACATAGTCAAAACATAGCCAAAGTTCAGTAACCAGAATGGAAAGTCAGCCAAGCCAGAAGTCAGGGATCAATGTAGTGGAACAGCAAGCAGGATCTGGAGCCAGAAGGTATGTCAACAAAGCAAGTCTTGAACAGGATCGCAGGAGATAGTTGCTGTGATGTTGACCAAGGCGAAGGTAGAGACCCTCTGGACTGGACGGCTTAAGTAGGCAGGACTGAAGAGCAGGATATCATCAACAGCTGAGCAACTATGGAGAGATAGGAGCTGGCAATTAACTGACAGCTGAGTGGCCAGCTCAGAGAAGGAAGGGCTGAGCCCAGCCCTGACACCAGGATGTTTATATATGTGCGCTGGGCAGCATGTAGTTAAAAAATATATTAAATTATGTAAGCTGCATTAATTTGTGTATTTTTATATCTGCCTAGAATTCAGCTTTACAGTATAACTAAATGTAGCACCCTCTAAATGTGTGCAACTAGTGTTGGTAAATCTATTTAGTATGACTCATGGTAACTGTGTGAGTCTGTAATTAGGTCGGGTCACTGTAGGTCAGGTTGGATGGCTCTACAGGACAGGGCTCTGGTACCTTCCCCTGGATCTAGAAGATTGGAGAAGCTTCTGGAAGTTAGTGGGTGGAGGTCAGGAGGTCCTTAACTACATACTTGAGGGAATTTGGGAAATCCCCAGGCTGAGGACCTGGCAGAGTGGCTGGGTCAGCCTGGCCAGCAGGGGAGTCGGGAAGATGGAGTTCTGAGGTTGCTGTTGTGTGGCCTGGGAGGCAGAGCTGAGGAAAGGAAGGATAGGAAGCCTAAGAGAGGAATTTCCATTGCCTTTGGACATCTGGGCTGGCATGGGAAGATCTGATTAGTTGGAGGCCTGAACAGAAGTTTTGCCCAGTGCAGCGGAGAGCAGGCAGCCAGGCACAGTACCGGGACAAGTCCATCCTGCACCCAGGGCAAGGGTGCGGAACTGTGCCCCCCCGCCCACAACTAATGCATGTTAAAGAATGGGTGTATCGCCCTACCTTCATTCTCTGCCCCCCTTGCTCTGCTGCGATCAGGGCAACTTGCCCACCCCTTGTCCCGGTCCTGGCCAGAACAGGAATAGAGGGGAAATCTTCCAATGGGGACACTGGATATGTTGATCCTGGAGACAACCAGAGATTTCCTCCCTTTGGAGGAATTTCTACCCACTTCCTTTTTTTTGTGGGACAGGAAGTGAACATAAATTTCTCCAAGGGGACTAGCCTTCCTTTACTTTATCCAAAGTGGAAAAAAACGGTTGCTGTTAAAGTGTTTTCATACCATGAAGCTGTCCTTTTTTAAATGTGAAAGTGTAATCTAGACTTTAATTTACTAAGTACCTTAGGGGCATGCTCAGTGGGGGAAACCCTTGAAATAACGTGATTAGATCCCTTTAAATTGCCACCATGTCAAAAGCATTGGTTGAGCTATACACCTAATTAACCAGTAGTTAGTATTTAGTCTAGGAGGCAGAGGTGAGCAGGATATTAATACACCTGCTGTGATGTACCCCGACGTTCGCTGTGCAGCTCTGGCACAAATACCGCTACCGATGGTTGATTCCTGAATTAATTGACATTGATGGTAATTGATGCCCAGGGGGATGCTAGCTAGCAATTCTTTGCTGTCATTGCTTTCAGGTGACACAGTGCTTCAGGTGGCAAATACATTTGACGATCTGAATTAAGATATAGATCCTCACACTTAAAAGGGCTTCCTCAGCCAGCGGGGAAGATAGAGATAGCTACCGCATGCACTAATTATCTCTTTGACTTTCTATAATTGAATTATCATTCAAGGCGTCGGGTGCATAATCTGCAGGTTGTGAAGTTGGAAAGCAGGGCTGCACCTTAGTAACATTTTGTACCATGTGACCTATTCCATGTACGTTGTTCATTTTGTTTTTTTTGCACGTACATCTTTCCTTTTCCCCGCTGTAGTCATATCCTTTTCTATCCTGTTTACAAGTTTCTTAATTTTTCGACTCTGGGTGCGACTTGGAAGACATCTGTACAGCTTTATGCTGAGATGTCTATGCAAGTCGCACCCGAAATGGCCAAAAGAAGTGCAGGAACTACTTTTTCAAATCCAATGCGGCACCGCAAAGTCGACCTCGCACCAATTTGAACAGTGCGATTGCTAGTAATAGGGTGCACCTTGTCATGTGATTTGACCTGTCAGATCGCATGACAATTCGCTCCAATGTAAACAAGGGCTAAGATGGTGCCTTGTGCCGTCTTTATACACATGGCCATCCTCCGCCTTCAGAACAAAAAAAAATCCTCTGGCATCACTCCAATCTGATTGTAACTGGCAACCAGGTACATTGCATTACACAGAATCTCCAGGAAACGAGCAGCGCATGAAGTGAAGTCACTCAATTTTTTTCTTTAAAGGCAACCCTGTGATTGAGCCATTTTTTTACCACCCCTCAACTGCTCCCCTTTCGCTGCAGAGGCAGTGACTGGGGGTGCACACATTCTGTGGCCGTGATGCGTTGCTTCACAGCCGCAGCAGTAATCATACCTCCTGTCGTACTTTGCAGGTGGTACCACCTGCCGAGTATGACCCATTTAAATGAATGGGGCTGGGATCCAACTGTACACGGTCATCCACTATTTAGAGGATTAAGACACACGGTGAGCAGGCGATACAACACTTCCTCACCGCCTGTCAAATGCTCTCTGAAGAGCGATCTGAATGCGAACTGCTTTACAGAGATCAAAGCAGGTGCTAGTTCACACCAGATGCAGTTCAGTGCGCTTTTTTCTGCACTAAATATGCATGCAGTGTTTTCCATGTATTCCAATGGCTCTAGTTCACACCAGTTCAGTCAGTTTCCGGTCAGTTTCCGGTGCAGAAAAAGAAGTAGAGCGTGCTGCATTTTTTCTGTACAGAACTTGTCGGAATTTCCGATCGTGTGTACACAAATCCGACGCACAAAGTGCCACGCATGCTCAGAATAAATAAAGAGATGAAAGCTATTGGCTACTGCCCCGTTTATAGTCCCGACGTACGTGTTTTACCTCACCGCGTTCAGAATGATCGTTTTTTCCGATAACTTTGTGTGACCGTGTGTATGCAAGACAAGTTTGAGCCATCCTAGGATTTTGTTGTCGGAATGTCCGATCAATGTCCGACCGTGTGTAAGGGCCATAAGTGTGTTCATCCGAGCACTAATACACTGCCCAAAAAGAATTCCCCTGCCTTTGTGGCTGTGTGTGGTGAAGAGATGAGCTCAGGCGTGTTATTTGGATATATACAGTATTTTTTGTAAATATTTTATTTTCATGTGACAACACTGAAGAAATGACACTTTGCTACAATGTAAAGTAGTGAGTGTACAGCTTGTATAACAGTGTAAATTTGCTGTCCCCTCAAAATAACTCAATACACAGCCATTAATGTCTAAACCGCTGGCAACAAAAATGAGTACACCCCTAAGTGAAAATTTCCAAATTGGGTCCAAAGCATAGGTGTGCACAGCCTATTGCATTAGGGTGTGTAACTCAAATGTAATAAAACATGGACAGTGTTAGTAGAGCAGGGGACTTGTCAGTAGGGCAGAGGTTTGTTTCAGTAGGGCAGTGGATGGTGTCAGTAGGTTTTTATTTTTATTTATTTATTTTTTACGATTCTTTTTAGGAGCCCTGTTTAGGGGCTTTGGTGAACTATCAGCAGGGGAAATCTGCGCCACACGAGGTGATTAGGGTGTGCCTAGGCACACCCGGCACACCCCCTGCGCACACCTATGGTCCAAAGTGTCAATAGTTTGCGTGGCCACCATTATTTTCCAGCACTGCCTTAACCCTCTTGGGCATGGAATTCACCAGAGCTTCACAGGTTGCCACTGGAGTCCTCTTCCACTCCTCCATGATGACATCACAGAACTGGTGGATGTTAGAGACCTTGTGCTCCTCCACCTTCCGTTTGAGGTGTCTCCAGACCTCAATAGGGTTTATGTCTGGAGACACGCTTGGCCAGTCCATCACCTTTACCCTCAGCTTCTTTAGCAAGGCAGAGGTCGTCTTGAAGGTGTGTTTGGGGTACAATAGGCATAACCACTGTAACTCCTTCCGACGCATTTTGTTTGGAAGAATGTTATCAAGGGGTAAAGGAGTTTTCATCTTTACCCCTTGATAACATTCTTTTGAACAAAATGCGTTGGAAGGAGCTACAGCGGTGCACCAAGCCTGCCCTTTGGTTGCACAAAGTCATATGTTTTCATTGTGCACCATTATAATCTTCTAGCCACTGGCATCCTTGCAACCAATGATGTCTTTGGTTGATAGGAAGGACATTGGGTGTCTGCATTGTATTCTTGTTAAACCCTCCCCTGCCCCTCTCCATTAGTATGGGGGGAACATTAGCTGAGTGAGGGAGAGAAACATTGCAGTACTAGTCAGTACCAGTGTGCAAAGATGTATTTCCTTTGGAAGAATAAATCACCTCTAACATTGGATGTCCTACACCTGTGGATGTTGCTGCATTATATATAACAAATACTTTCGTTTTTTACATTTTAGAATGGGGTGCCTCGAAAATGTGCATAATTTTAAAGGGTACCATGACTGAAAAAAGGTGAAGAAAAACTGGTGTAGACGTTTGCTTTTTTGCAATATTAGGTGGGCGTGTTGTCATGTGTCAATGTTCATTTCTCTTGTGCCTTGTTCTTGGCATCCATCATTCCCATGGGGATATTGGGTTTAGGCGCAGTTATACTTCCACCGTGGGTCCCAGCGATTGATTGTGGATCTTCATGTTTGCTTGATTTTGTCCACTTTGGAATCCTGGCATCCATCCATCCCATAGGGATATTGGGATAAGGCGCAGCCTGACCTCCATCCTGGGGTCCTAATAGCTGGTAAGCGACTAGTGATTGGGGTGTGCCCTGTCTGGGTTGAAGAATCCTTCTTCATTCACTTTTAGAGCACTGAATTCTGTTTACACTTAAAGCGGAGTTCCACCCTGAAATTTTTTTTTTATATTCAGACTCCTTTAAACATATAAAGAAACATTTGGAGGAAAATTTTTTTTATACTTACCAGAAACGCCCTGTTGCTATGTAGTCCCCCTAATCTGCCACTTCCTGGTCCACGGTGCTACTCAGCACTTACTCCCTCGCCTGTGCTCCTGGGAAATGGTGTGTCATCATTTCCCGTGAATTTGTGGACAGTACTGTGATCAAAAATCACGTTATTTCCTGACAGGAAATGACGCGATGTAGGGCGGATCACAGCGCCGAGATGTGTTTATCTATGTTGCCATAACAACGGGGGCGGGACCTTCCTCCGTCGCCGCCCGTTGTTATGGCAACTTTAGAAACAATCGGCGCTACGGCCGCCGGTGAACTGCGCATGCGAGAGATCGAGAGGTGCATGCTGGTTACCCAGCATGCACCTCTCCAAAGCTTTTCCAGGAAGAGGTATCGATTGGGCTTCACATGCCCACAATCATGATGGCAATGGCCACAACAGGAGGGAGAAAATAGTGAGTATAACATTTTTATTTTTGCAACATCCAAAATGAACCGTGCATACTCGTTTTTTAAATTTTTTTATTTACTTATTTATAATGCTAGGATCAATTAAAAAAAAAAAAAAATTATGGCCGGAACTCCGCTTTTATATTAACTTTTTTGCACTGAAGCACTTAATTTCCTGGGCTTTATGGATTGTTTATGGATTTTTTTTATTACTTGAACATATGTTTTAAATCACATATTTTTTCTTCTTCACTTGATTGCATAATTATTACAATGATCTTATGCACTTTCTAATGATAGTGCAACATAATATTTGTTTTTATGGTTTATATATTACATATGTGGATATACCGTGAGTGCAGCTATCACAGATATATACATTGTTTTGTTAGATTGTGACACAATTATTTATATGGTGACACTTGTTTCCAATTTGTGTGTTACATGTAAGGCTCGATTCACACCTATGCATGTTGCTTTTGAGCGTTTTTGGAGGTTTTTTTTTCATGCTTGGCACGTTTTTGAGCAGCGTTTTTGTAGCGTTTTTGCGGCGTTTTTGCCGCGTTTTTGCCGCGATTTGCGTTTTGCGTTTTTTTTTTCGTTTTTTTTTACAGTCTTAAAAAAAAATTACAAAAAAAAAAAAAAAAAAAAAAAGAAAAAAAGGCAAAAACGCACCAAAAACGCACCAAAAACGCTGCAAAAAACGCTGCAAAAACGGTGCACTTGCGTTTTTGATGCTTGTCCATTGAAATCCATTACATGCAAAATGCTGCTTTTTGCATGAAAAAAAGTCCCCGACCCTTTCCAAAAACGCAGAGATACAAAAAAGCATTGATGTGAACATGTTCCATAGGAACCCATGTTAAAAAATTCCCATGCATTTCTGCAAAATGCAAAATGCATCAAAAAACGCGCTAGTGTGAATGGAGCCTTAGGCCTCGTACACACGATCGGATTGTTGGCCAACAAAACCATGGACTTTTGTCCGAAGGGCGTTGGCCCAAACTTGTCTTGCATACACACGGCCACACAATTGTTGGCCAACAATTACGAACGTAGTGACGTGCTATATTGTTTTTCAGCTCTTTAGCGACACCCTTTGGGCTCCTTCTGCTAATTTCGAGTTAGAAGTTTGGTGAGTGTTGATTCGCTCTTTTCAGTTTGCATTTTTATATTTTGTGCTTTTCAATTCATTTCTGAATGGCCGTTCGTCAACCAGGCATGTTGCAGAATCGGAGGAGATAACGTGTTATTTATTATTGGCCTTGAAGTTATTGCTTTGTCATTATTTTTTTGGTTGAATAATAATGATTTGATTTGTTATATTTTCTATATTTTTGGATGCATAGAATGCACTTTTTGGTTAAGTTCTATTGGCAGATAGCATGTCTAATTTTATTTGTTTTCTTTTTTTTAATGCACAATAAAAAAAAATTTTGTAGAATAATACTTGGCTATGTGTTTTACTTCAAATGACAGTTTGGGAGTAGGCAGTTACATTTAAAAAAATACAATATGAAAATTGACAAGGGACACCAACATAGTTGTATCTTTAATCTTAAAAACTACAGAATGGTGTTGTGATAACTTGCCCAAAAAATAAAATAAAAATAATAATATTATTCTTGATATCACTAGAAAAAAAAAGCCTTTGAAAATTCGCTTGCAATAACTCCATCAGTATCACCAGCAAAGCAGCTTCATTATTATCCTATTAAAGAAGAAGAGAATTGTGCGCTGCATTTGGAGATTTCATAATTTGTCACGTCATGAATGTTAATTCTCCATTACGAACACTAGTTTACAAGACCGACCGATTCTGGCTCGTCCTTGGTTCCGAACATGCGTGTTTGTACTTTTGGACTTTTGTCCGACAAAATAACTGTACACACGCTCGGAAAATCCAACAACACACATTTGTCTACGGAAAATTTGAAAATCTGCCATCCAACATTTGTCCGCGGAAAACCTGACAAAAATTGTCCGATGGAGCGTACACACGGTTGAATTTACCGCCAACAGCCTGACATCACACATTTCCCGTCGGAAAGTCCGATCGCGTATATTTAGGAGGAGAAGAAACTGAGAACATGCTTCCTCCTGCCTGCCAATGAGGAGGGAGAGTCCTGGACGGCCGAGTCCCTCTTGCAACACCGCTGGATCGAGATGGGGTTCAGGTAAGTATTAGGGGGGCTGGGGGGGGGGGGACTGCTACACACAAAAGGTTTTTTTATCTTAATGCATAGAATGCATTAAGTTAAAAACTATATGACTTTAGCACCACGTTAAGCAGCTTCTTCTGCCAATCACATAACAGGGAGGAAGAGACAGCATCAGCTGTAACCATGGTAACCACTTAGGCCATAAGAGCCTAAGAGAATGTATGTTTATCTTTTTTAGCAAATTACTTGAGGAATTATTGAATTAGAAACAATTGATGATTTTACTTGCATCTCCAGCTGAACTGATGAGACAAGAGCAGTGAACAAACCAGGTTCAGCAAAAGGTTCAATGGAAAGGACCTCTCTGCTTTGACAGTTGCCACAAATTATTATTCAATTTGGTTTGCTAAATTTGCAATCAATATGTATGTATGTGCTTTTAAAATATTTGTTTTTGGTAATACAATATTTGTTTGTTGTTTTGATTTGTGTTTTTTTTTTTTTTTACTATTACCCCTACAACGTGAACGCTTGCAGTCTTTGGTGAACTTCAAATATAGAACATTGCTTCCATCATCTTGCGATATGGCCAATAAATGTATATTTTGTTCTTCAATATTCATTCCAACAGAGGTGATTTTGTTCATTAAGGCTGCTTTCACACTTAGTGCAGATGCGGCTCACAGCGAGGGTCAGAATTTTTGCCTGAATTTGGACCTGAAACAGAGCCAAAGACACACAGGGCTCCTGTGCAATCCGCTCCGTGGCCGCCACGGAGATGTGCGAACCGGCTCCATTGAGAGCAGAGCACACTCTCCTGTCATACGAATTGGATGCAAAGCGCTTTCCCCGACTTGTTCATTCCCCGACTTAGTTGGGGTAGGTGGAACCCTTTGGTGGGGGTGGGTCATACATGCCTCTCGACCTCTGGGGACACGCCTTCTGACCTTTGACCTTTGGAGCAGGTCCCTATTCTAATCCCTGAGTCCTAACCTTGTTCCTCAAGCGAACCCTAGCCCTAACCCTAAACCCTAATCCCTAACCCCTAAACCCTAACTGCATCCAATTCGCACTAGTGTGAACCCAGCCTAACTCTTTGTAGCACCTCTTTATTCATGACCGGTTGATTTTCTCAAACCTCCTGTGACCCCACGGTACAGAATGTGTGATTTCCATTTTTAGAGACATTGAGGTTGGTTTACTAAAATTGGAGAGCGCAAAATCTGGTGCAGCTCTGTATAGAAACCAATCAGCTTTCAGTTTTTGTTGTCAAAGCTTAATTGAACAAGCTGAAGTTAGAAGCCGATTGGTTTCTATGCAGAGCTGCACCAGATTTTGCACTCTCCAGTTGTAGTAAATCAACCCCCATTTAATAAATAGGCTTGTTCACTCTGCAAGGGAAAGTTGCACTTGTAAGGTAATTTCCCTTGGCTTAGTGAAGGAAGAGAATACCCAATAATGCTTGCAATGTTTGGATGAAAAAAAGTCAACAGAGTTAGAACCTCTGGGGGAAGCTAGGATGGAAAAGGACCTGGGGGTCCTAGTAGATGATAGGCTTAGCAATGGCATGCAATGCCAAGCTGCTGCAAGCAAAGCCAACAGAATATTGGCATGCATTAAAAAGGGGTATAACTCCAGAGATAAAATGATAATTCTCCCACTCTACGAGACTCTGGTCTGGCCTCACCTGGAGTATGTCGTTCAGTTCTGGGCACCAGTCCTCAGGAAGGATGAGCTGGAAATGGAGCGAGTACAAAGAAGGGCAACAAAGCTAATAAAGGGTCTGGAGGACATTAGTTAAGAGGAAAGATTGCGAGCACTGAACTTATTCTCTCTGGAGAAGAGACGCTTGAGAGGGGATATAATTTCAGTTTATAAATACCGTACTGGTGACCCCACAATAGGGATAATTTAGGGAATAGGGAATTTAATAAGACACGTGGCCATTCACTAACATTTGAAGAAAAGCGGTTTAACCTTAAACTGCATAGAGGGTTCTTCACTGTAAGAGCGGCAAGGATGTGGAATTCCCTTCCACAGGCGGTGGTCTCAGCGGGGAGCATCAATAATTTAAAAAACTATTGGACAAGCACCTGAACAACCACAACATACAGGGATATGTAATGTAATACTGACATTACACACATAGGTTGGACTTGATGGGCCTGTGTCTTTTTTCAACCTCGCCTACTATGTAGCAGAGCTTCACTGCATTTAATAAGGCTAGGTTTACACTGCTGCAATATGATTTTGATCTAATTTTCAGTGCGATTATGCAGTGCAACTTGGATGTGGTTTGCATTTTCTGTGGGAACAAAATTGCATTGGAGTCACAACAAAGTAGTACAGGAACCACTTCCAAAATTGTGCCAAGCTGGTTGCTGAGATGCACTGAAATTTCCACCCCCGAAACATATCAGGCGGAAATTATGTTATCAGCAGTTTTCTGATAAGAGAAAAAGGTGCCAATGATGACCCCAAAAACACACACGATTTTGCTGCAAATTCCTGACAATTTTACCATGATTTTGCCAAAATTTACATTGATTTTACTACGATTTTACCACGATTTTACTGTGCTTATGGTTTTGTTTTTCACAGGTCATGTGCATCAAAAAACACAGCAAAAATGTAATACGGGTGTGTTATTGATGCGTTCTTGCTGCGTTTCAATGGGGAGCTGCGTTTTTGGTGCGCTTTTTTTTTTTTAACTGACCAAAAAAATGCAGCAAGCAAGATCAGCTTCCAAGTTTTATTGTCAAAACTTAATTGAACAAGCTGAAGTTAGAAGCTGATTGGCTGCCATGAACAGCTGCACCAGATTTTGCACTCTCCGGTTTTAGTAAATCAACCCCAATGTGTTTTTATTTTCTTTCTTTATTATTGTCAGAAATGAGAAACAATCTTTTAAAAAATATACGTAAAGCTGTAAACTGAGTTGGAATAAAATTGACCCAAAGCTAATATGGTTTCCCTTTAAGCCTGTAAAATGGTCTCCTTTATTGCATATGAACATTCACCTAATTTTCATGGTGAATTCTATATTACTTCTACTCTTTTATTAAACCTTTCATAGAAAGTGTGACATATCTCAAGGGATTTCACAGAGGCTATATGTTTTCCTGTACAGTTTCTCTGCAGCGTATAGATTATGCACTTTCTCCAGCCAACAGCATGAGCTGAAATATTGCACTGGGGATATTCAGAAAGGTAGGCAGCATAGTACAGTAATCCACAGTAACTGTCTTTAATTGCTCTGACTGCTCTAGTGTTATGCTTTTTAATTATTATTATTATTATACAGGATCTGAATGGCGCCAACAGTTTGAGCAGTGTTTTACAATACAAAGGGAGACAATTACCATGCAATACAATAATAGATAAGATGGTTAAGTAACATCTGGCATATTTTCAAGAACTAGTATTTTAAGAAATATTATTTTCTGACTGTGTCTCTTCATAAAAGCATGTTGCAAGCTGTACTTTATTTGCTATTTTCACAATCAATGTTTTGTTTCAAATCAAGCAAGATTGTATTACAGTAAAACCTTGGATTGCGTAGCATAATTCGTTCCGGAAACATGCTTGTAATCCAAAGCACTTGTATATCAAAGCGAATTTCGCCATAAGAAATAATGCAAACTCAGGTGATTGGTTCCACAACCATTTATTCATAAATCCTTCAGTTTATAGTCCATATAAAAAGATTATATCAATGTGATAGGTTGGGTAACCATAAAATGCCCATCCACAAATGGAAGCCTCCACAAGGGGATTAGAAGCAAAATCCAGCAGGAGCTCCAGAGTATAAAAGAGAAGGGAGGTGCCTCTAAGTGTAGCAATATGGTTACATTTAATGAAGGCACAACATTTAGCAACTCACATGGTTGATGATTAAAACCGGCACATCTAAGTATGCAGGCATCTGGGGTAAAGCTGTCCAAATAGACCAAAATCCGCACTGCCGGCTCTCACCGTTGTCACCGTTGTCAGTCTGCAATCGTGACCAGGAAGACTACCCTGCAGTGGAGCGATCTGAAAGCACAGGCTTGAAACGCTTGTGGAGCGCAGCGTGGAAGGGATGACATTGATGACGAGGACGGTCTATGTGGACAGCTTTACCCCCGATGCCTGCATACTTAGATGTGCCAGTTTTAATCATCAACCATGTGAGTTGCTAAATGTTGTACCTTCATTAAATGTAACCATATTGCTACACTTAGAGGCGCCTCTCTTTTATACTCAGTTGTGACATGACGCTACTTGTATATCAAGATGTTGCTCGTATACCAAGTCAAAATGTATTTAAAAATGTTGAGCAGCAATGATGTCTTGTCTCTCAAACCAAGTTACTCTCAAACCAAGGTTTTACTGTATATGTATCTGTTGAAATTATGGCTTACAGCATAATCATATTAAACATTTTTACTGTGTTTTGTATTTAAAACCAATTATTAAACAATGTATGGTTTTTGTTCCTAAAATGTTGTCTTCTGCTTGCTTGGATTCTATAGGTTTCTATGAGGTGTCTCCTGAGCACAGCAAACAACCGAACAACTTTAGGTGAATACTTATTCAGATGAAATAGAGGTTTTCAATAGCTGTGTGATCATTTTATGTAATTTTTTGTTTCATTCAGGGCAAAGTGGCAGTAGCGCAGGCTGGCGGCCACCGTAAAGGGTAACTCCACTTACATGAGGGAAAAAAGCAAATAATGTATAATATACAATACAGTAGGAGAGAGGAGCGGGGCCTCGCGCGTGCGCAGTAGGCTTCCCGGCGTGAAGCCGTAAGGCTACACTGATGGGTACCCTTACCCACAATGGCGGCGGCAGCACCCGACAGCTGATGGAGACAGCTGCGGTGCCGACATCGCTGGACTCCAGGACAGGTAAGTGTCCTATTATTAAAAGCCAGCACCTGCAGTATGTGCAGCTGCTGGCTTTTTTTTTTTTTTTCCGGAACACCGCTTTAACCGGTTCCCGACCGGCTCCTGTAGATATACATCGGCAGAATGGCACGGCTGCGCAAAGTAACGTACCCATACGTAACGTACCCGTGTGCGCGCGTGCACCTGCCGCGGTCTCCGTGAGTCTGGTCGCGGGTCCCGCGGACTCGATCGCCGCCGGCATACCCGCGATCGCCTCACGGAGAGGACGAACGGGGAGATGCCATTGTAAACAGCATCTCCCCGTTCTGCCTAGTGACAGTGTCACTAGATCTCTGCTCCCTGTCATCGGAGCAGAGATCAGTGACGTCACATACACAGCCCATCCCCCCTACAGTTAGAATTACTCCCCCAGGACATACTTAACCCCTCCCCGCCCCCTAGTGGTTAACCCCTTCACTGCCAGTGTCATTTACACAGGAATCAGTGCATTTTTATAGCACTGATTGCTGTATAAATGACAATGGTCCCAAAAATGTGTCAAAAATGTCCGACATGTCCGCCATAACGTTGCAGTCACAATAAAAATCGCTGATCGCCGACATTACTAGTAAAAAAAAAAATTATTAATAAAAATGCCATAAAACTATCCCCTATTTTGTAAACGCTATAACTTTTGTGCAAACCAATCAATAAACGCTTATTGCGATTTTTTTTAACCAAAAATATGTAGAAGAATACGATCGGCCTAAACTGAGGAAAAAAAATGTTTTTTTATATATTTTTTGGGGATATTTATTATAGCAAAAAATAAAAAATAATGCCTTTTTTTCAAAATTGCCGCTCTTATTTTGTTTATAGCGCAAAAAATAAAAATCGCAGAGGTGATCAAATACCACCAAAAGAAAGCTCTATTTGTGGGAAAAAAAGGACGTAAATTTTGTTTCGGAGCCACGTCGCACGACCGCGCAATTGTCAGTTAAGAGCGGCGCAGTGCCGAATCGCAAAAAAGATATTAGTCAGATTTTGGGCAAATTTCATTGATGGTGAGATACTACCAAATATCCTAATACTACCAAAGGGAAATCACATCTAAAAAAAAGCAGACCCTGCCACATTCCTCATTAGAACCCTGCAAATGCAGCAGCTGATTGATAATTATAAAATCACTCCCATTTACATTCATTTTGCATATGGACACAGGCAAACAAACAGCTATTTCTGCAGAATAACAAAAATTTGGAATCTGCAGCAAAGTTTTTTTTAAAAACCCTTGTAGTGTACATAGATTACAAAGAGGGGAATATCTTTTTCTCAACAAAAGTAGAGTTACTCTTTAAGGAATGGGAGCCTCCTCCTCCTCCCCAGGGCCATGGAAGTACAGCTCAGCTACTGGATTCTGTACATTGGGTTGTATGCGACATAATCCTGAGTTCTGCATTCTGGTCTGCAGGGCTTTTTTTTCCCTCAGATAATAGGTGCAGGTCTCCACCCCTGACCCACCTCTGAGCACCTTTTAGAGAATACAGTGACAAGTATCGTTTTGCGGTATTAGGTCATTTGTATGGAATTGGTTAATGATAATAAACCCCGACCCCAGCATCATAAGATCCTCCAGCAACAACAGATCCTTCCCAGCAACAATAGACCCCCCCTTCCCCAGGGACAAAAACCATCCCCAGCAACAATAGATATGCCCCAGCAGCAATATACCCCTGCTGGTAACAATTGATTACCCAGCAGTCAGCATCAATAGACCCCCCTCCTAAACAATGGATCCTTTTCAACAACATCTACCCAGAGCAACAAAAGATCCCCCACCAGCAAAAATAGACCCCCCCCCAACAACACTACACAACCCCCCAGCTACGATAGATTCCCAGCAGTCAGCATCAAAAGACTCTCCAGCACACCCCAGCCCCCTTTGCCAGAACATATTTTCTGTGCTGGAGGTGCCCCCACGTTCCTGTTGAAAAAAGGCCCTGCTGGTCTTTATATAGAATGCTCCTGACCACTGCACTCTGTACGCCAGGTGTATATGATAAGCTCACAACTACTGCCATGGCACTCTGTTCACTGGGCTGTATATGACATTCTCCTGACCACTGCACTCTCTATGACCAGGCTGTAAATGACATGCTCCTGACACTGCACTCTTTACACCGGGTTGTATTTAAAATGCTTCTGCCCACTGCAATCTGTATGCTGGGCTGAATATGGGTTCCTTAACACCAGATGCCAAGGGTTTATTCACCCCAAGTACTGCATTGCAGTGGTGTGCCGGTGGTGCACTGCAAGGCGGCCAATTGAACTTAATGATACGCCTGTGTGACATTTCAATAAAGCTTGTAAAAAAAAGTGAATCTGTGGTCATCCTGCAGGAGCACTGTGTTGTAAAGCAAAGGCTGATGTAAATGGACCCTCAGATATAACTTCTGACTACTGCACTCTGAGCTGTATATGACATACTTCTGACCACTGCACTCTGTACACTAGTATGTAAATGACATACCCTGACCACTGCACTCTGTACCCTGGGCTGTATATGACATGCTCCCAACTCCTGTACTCTTTATCCTATATTGTACAACAGTTTCAGTGTCAGTGCAACAGGGGGAGTGGAGGCATCAACTCCTTTGTCATGTTAAAGTGCTTGAGACTAGTGATGGGCCATTTGGCCTACGTGTTATTTCATAGAAGGAGGTCACATGCTTCCCCATACTTAGAAGATCGCTGTAATGACCACAAAAGGAGTGGTAGGGGAGTTCTGAAGAGGTAAATATAAAATGATTGGGGGGGGGGGGGTTGCATAGACACTGTCACAGTTTGTCTTCCCACAAAGTACCCTGAAACATTCCCCACTGTTTGAGGACAGGCTGGAATCAATGGCCACCGTAAGGTAGACTAGATGGGCAAGGCAGATTTCTTATTGACGGCAAAGCAAGACTACACAATGCACATTGATCACTAATGCCTCGTTTCCACCGAGCGGATCGGTTCGGGTCGGATCGGTTTGGACGGCCTAGAATGGACCGGCCTATTCAGGCGAGCGTTTCCATTGCAACCCATACGTAGGTTTAGAAAAAATGCCGTCATGGCGTCACACGTCCACCAATCAGTGTAAAGTATCGTAGCTCCTCCCTAACCGAACCGTTCACATCTGAAGCAGGACCCTGAATGGAACGGTTTGGTTCGGTTGTATGGACCGCTTTCATAATGGAAACACCCAAAATAGCGTACCGTACCGAACCGAACCGATCCGCTCGGGGGAAACGAGGCATAAACTGACTGAAATTCATCTCCCCACATATACATTGGAAGGATGGTTCACTTTTCTCTGGGGCTAACAGAAAAAGCCTTCCCGTTTGTACCCAATGTTATATTGTTTAGGGGTTTTCTTGTTATGTTGGCCACAACCCTATATTGCAATCTTTACCAAGAATTGTGATTCTCCCATGGGGTAGGACTTTAAAGGCTCAAAAAGGTATTTGTTTTTTGTTTTTTTTTTTGAGAAAGTGTATACATTTTATATTAAAGATACAGTAAAATTGGGTACACAGAACAATATTTAAAATTCCATAAAGTAAAGTAAACACAGAATCATAAATTATGATACATATAGACAAATCTTTATGCAGAGATCACATATTGTGTCCAACGCAAAGTCAACTATCTTATTTTTCGCTCCATAAGACGCACCTGATCATAAGACGCACCTGATCATAAGACGCACCTAGGTTTTAGAGGAGGAAAACAAGAAAAAATATTCTGAACCAAATGGTGTACTAAAATATTTACCAGTACCCATGAAATGCAGCCTGACCAGTGCCAATTAAATGCAGCCTGACCTGTGTCATACAATGCAGCCTGAGCCTGACCTGTGTCATACAATGCAGCCTGAGCCTGACCTGTGTCATACAATGCAGCCTCATCTGTGCCATACAATGCAGCCTGACCTGTGTCATACAATGCAGCCTGAGCCTGACCTGTGTCATACAGTGCAGCTTGATCTTTGCCATACAATGCAGCCTAAACCTGACCTGTGTCATACAGTGCAGCCTCATCTGTGCCATACAATGCAGCCTGACCTGTGTCATACAATGCAGCCTGAGCTTGACCTGTGTCATACAGTGCAGCCTGATCTTTGCCATACAATGCAGCCTCATCCTGACCTGTGTCATACAATGCAGCCTCATCTGTGCCATACAATGCAGCTTGACCTGTGTCATACAATGCAGCCTGAGCCTGACCTGTGTCATACAATGGAGCCTCATCTGTGCCATACAATGCAGCTTGACCTGTGTCATACAATGCAGCCTGAGCCTGACCTGTGTCATACAATGCAGCCTGAGCCTGACCTGTGTCATACAATGCAGCCTGAGCCTGACCTGTGTCATACAATGCAGCCTGATCTTTGCCATACAATGCTGCCTGAGCCTGACCTGTGTCATACAATGCAGCCTTACCTGTGCCTGGCGAGGACGTCATCACATCCGACAAAGCAGCCCAAGCCGGCACCGTGGCCGCACTCCATTCGGGCCTGCTCTGTCTCCTGTCTGTAACAGGCAAAGCCGAGTTACAGGTGACAGGCTCAGGATGACAGGATCGCCCGGTGCTCGCGGGAGACGGCCGCCCGGTATTCTAACATGGTGGCGGTGGCGCGGGGGGAAGTCTTGGTCAGTATTCGCTCCATAAGACGCATGGGCATTTCCCCCCATTTTTTTGGGGGGGGGGGGAGTGCATCTTATAGAACGAAAAATGCGGTAGTTTCTTCAGGGACATCTCTGTGAATATGTTCTCAACAGATGGAAATGAAAAGCCACTGTCCTCATAAACCAACTGCCATTCCCCAAGCCAGTATGGACATATGGGGGCAGTGTGCCAACCGTAAGTATTTTTTCTGGCAGCCAGAAAAAACGGGAACTTTTCTCCTGCCAGTGACAGGAAAAGGTTGCCAGTAAAAAATATGGCCAAGACCATCCGAGTGCCCGGTACAGTGTGTTCAGGTGGCACCAGCGGGGGGGGGGGGGTCTGGTAGAAGCAGTGCCTGAGTGTGTCATGTGTGGACTGTCAATGTAGGTGTCACTGTGAGGGTCAGTTTTGTGTGTGAGCCTGCCCAATTTCTTGCCCTCCTGAGCCCTGTCCCTAACCTACTTACTTACTATATCGAAAATAATTTAAGAACTATGTTTTTTTGCCTTAATATCTACCTTAAATCACTTTGCTAATTGTAATTTTGTAACTTTTGGAAATGGCAGTAAAAACGTGGCTGTGTCAGTAAATTTTGGGTGTCCTGTCAGTAAATTTAAATCTGGTGGTTTGGCAACACTGTATGGGAGGAGAGAAAGAGGGGATGCAGTTTTCTCCTTTGTACCCAAGCATTTTATGGCTTTCCACAGCATACAACTTTTGTGTGTGGCCGGCCAAATGAGGCACATGCTTAGGACAGCAAATGTTTAGGGGGAGATGTTCTCTTCCACAAAAAGGAGTTATTAAAAGGGCCTTGTTCACACCTATGCAGGTTGCAGTTTGCATATTCCAGGTGCATTTTGCGTTTTTCAATGCACGTTTTTGATCCATTTGAAGTCTATAGAACGAAAAACCAGAAAAAAATCCCTGGCCCTTTCCATAAAATGCACAGACGTGAACGTGACCCATAGGAAACCAAGTTAAATGGACTGTAGTGTGTTTCTGCAAAAACTGAAAATGCACTAACAAAAGGCATAGGTGTGAACCAGGCCTTAGTGTATTGGAATTTAGTTCTAAGGTGATAACGGTTATATAATGTAGCCACTAAAGCTGTACTTCCAGGGAGTGGTAAACAAGCTATTTCCTTCCTCTGCTTTTCATATCGCCAACGAAAGCACTCCGTTGATTCCCGCAGCTTAATTACATCTGTTTACAGATTAAATGCACACAACGCAGCCACTTCTGTCCACAGCCTGCGGAGCTACTCTTTTTAAGAGACGTTTTTCCAATTATTACTTCTATCCTGGGGATATGGCATTTTCGCTTACATTCTATGAAATTATAGAGTTCATATGTACTCATTAGTGCACTCCTATTTGAAGCGCATTAACTTAAAATAATTATTTGAGAACTGGATGAATGGATTATTGTTCATTATTAGTGCTATTCATAAACACAATCCCCTGGTTTTGTGAATAGATAAGGGCTTGACAGGGTGGAAGGTGGGAAGAAGGTGTTCTCAGCGGCTGGAAAAGTTTCCTCATTGATAAAAACTACTAAAGAAAAATGTAGACATTGTCAGAAGTAATCAACAAGATTTTTTTTTTTTCTGTCTGTAGTTATACATACAAAATTAAAGGGAGCCTGTCACAAAGCGAAATAACTCCCTCGCACACCTGTTAGAAAGTAGCTACTGCACTCTTGTTCGAACCTGCCATTATATATAATGTAATTTCATCTTCTACTAAAATGATTCGAAACATATTCTTTTTTTCTTTAAAATAAACAAACGTGTTATACTTACCTGCTCTGTGCAATGGTTTTGCACAGAGCAGCCCCGATCCTCCTCTTTTTGGGTCCCCCACCAGTGCTCTGTGCTCCTCCCCCCGCCTAGTGCCCCCATAGCAAGGGGCTGTGGGCCCGCTCCCAAGCGGGGGAGCTGGCTCTGTGTGTGTCCATTGACACACAGAGCGTGGCTTGACCTCTGCCCCCCTCCCCCCACCTCTCTCTTCACTGGCTGTGATTGACAGCACTTGAGGCAATGGCTCCCGCAGCTGCCTCTCTGTCCAATGTGGGGAGAGAGAGAGCTGATGTTCTTGTGCACATCGCTGGGTTGAGTATTTAGGGGGACTGGGAAGGAGCTGCATGCAGAAGGTTTTTATACCTCAATGTATGCAGTGCATTAAAGTGTTACTAAAACCACAACAGTAAAATCAGTCTGTATATGCATTAAAGCATGCTTATTATACTTACTGTGGAATCTAAGGGGTTAATCCTCTGCATTGTGTAAAAAGCAGTTTGATCCTGTCTTCTCTGATCCTCCCCTTTTTCCACATTCCCCAATATGTCTCCAGATAGTACAGAGGCTAGGGGACAAGCTGCACATGCTCAGTTTGGTGTGTATTGATAGAGAGGTTTTTTTTTTCTTGGGAGGGTGTATGTGATCAGCATAGGGCCAGTCAGTATTGTCCAGGCAGAGGGTCATTGTTCCTACTTAGTATGAACACACGATCTGTCTCCTCTCCCCTGACAGAACTGGGATTTGGGTGTTTACACACAGATCCCGGTTCTCGCTCTGTCACGAGCGATTGCGGGTGCTTAGCGGTCATCACGCCCGCTGGGCACTCGCATCGGCTCCGGGGACATGCTTCGGGTGTGCACACGCTGCTGGAGGCCTCTTAAAGAGCCAACATAAAACTGCGACAGCTCGTGCAGGGGAGCCAACCTGGTCTGGAAGCAGTTAAGGTAAAAAAAAAACCTTCTGCATTTATTACTACTTTAAAAATAATGTATTTTTTACTTATGAGAATGCAGTTGACAGAGTGGCCACAACATTTGATCAATGGAATAATACACAGTAATCAGTTTGATGGCATGGGTTAAAATGAAGATATTGGCCCCAGATCTTGTTGTAACTAGTAAGCTAAGTGGATGGCGGTCAGTTAGTTATCTTGCTATTGCAGAAAGGAGGGAAGGCCCAGTTCATTAGCATACTGTATACATTTAATTTGGACAAAAGGGGTAAAATATCAATTGGGGGATCATTAGTAAGCAATCCGGACTGGTAACATTGTAGTTGATTTACTAAAACTGGAGAATGCAAAATCTGGTGCAGCTGTGCATGTTAGCCAATCAACTTGTTCAATTAAGCTTTGACAATAAAACCTGGAAGCTGATTGGTTTCTATGCAGAGCTGCACTAGTTTGCACTCTCCAGCTTTAGTAAATCAACCCCATTGAGAATATTAGAAGCATTGGCTATAGATTGTTGGCAGCGGCGCCCCCCTAATCCATGCGCCCGGCCCCTAATCTACATGCAGGGCACTGGACGCATGGATTTCAATGGGATTTTTTTTTAAGCACATGATTAGACAATAAATGATTATAGCCTGAGACTCTTATTGGCTTCAAAAAAGGGCGGGCTCGGGGGGCAGAGCACTGCAAATTGTTTGCTGCCCCCCCCCCCCCAAAAAAAAAAATGGAGCACCTGATTGTTGGGTATCAGTAAGGAAGGATTGGATGAAAGATCCACAGACATCAAAACATTTTGAGATCTGTGTTACCTTTATATATGGAAGACAATGGTCAATTCAGAAATGTGTTCATACAACTTTTATCTAAGAATTTGTCAAGTTGGAATGAATTGGAAAAATGTGTGATTCTTGGGTGAATGTTAGTGAATCTTGTTCCAAAAAAACCTTTATAAATATCATGTACAGGCATACCCCACTTTTAAGTACACAATAGGGTTTATTTACTAAAGCTGGAAAGTGCAAAATTAGGCTCACTTCTGCATAGAAACCAATGAGCTTCTAACCCCAGCTTGTTCAATTAAGCTTTGGTAATAAAACCTGGAAACTCATTGGTTTCTATGCAGAAGTGAGCCTGATTTTGCACTTTCCAGCTTTAGTAAATAAACCCTATTGTGTACTTAAAAGTGGGGTATGCCTGTATAAGCACGTTTTTTTGTTTTGTTTTGAATGGAGTAGGGAAAGGTAAAACCCCATGTACTGGGAAGATTTCCTTTCATTTCCTAACTGAGAGATGCTACAACTGAGAGGAAATCTCCCCAAAGTGAGGATTGGTTCTTATGGTTGACAGCTGTCACCAGAACATGTGTCCCGTATGGAAATTTTCCCTTCACCTCCATCTCCCATGCCAGTTTTAGGTTTGGGATTTCCCCATACTTTTTCTCTCTCTGGCAATGATCATCCAGGCAGATAGAGAGGAGACTGTCCCCAGAAGACGGCAATAAAAACTTGGCAGTGAGTTTAGCCCTTCTCTATCTCTATTTTTTGTTTGAAATTCTTTATTTAAATATTGTGTATTTACAAAAGGTTGCACCAGTACTACAATACACAACAGATGTGAGCATAAGCAGAACCAGTATGGGCTCGCCTTCAGAATGACCGTAGGACTTCCGTTTCTCTATTTAAACAAAAAAAAAATGTTAGCCTTTACATACACTTCACAAAAAATAAAAAGGTGAACTAACACTATACACCCCTCCCAGTGATACCTTTCACTGCCCACATAGCCAGTGTAGAATTTTAAAGCCATGGTCTTCTTCTGTGATGCAACCATGCAGAGTGGTTTCATTGGTCATTGTGTTGCTATGGCTGTTTTAGTGATTTTTATAGCATCAATATAAATATAAGCTAGGATTTCCCTAGTCATATGCTAATGAACCAGTTGGACTGGTTAATGAAGCTCAGGACAGGAAGTGAGGTTGGCAGGAAGTAAGGGGAGTAAAATTACATAATAACAAGGAAGGTCTGTGCCAGATGACTTTGTTACAACACAAGAACTATGTCAGAAGGAATTTTACCTGGGAATAACACTAAACCTACCTAACAAGAGAGACCGATTTCTGCAATCGCTCAAAAAGCCGGGAGTCCTGGTTGCTTTTAGAGATCGTGAAGCTGCTGTAACCCAAGCGAAGTAACTTTTAGCGTAATCCTATTGTATACAGACGCAAAGAAAAAAAATAATGTGCAGGCATGTGATCATTTTGACCAGAATTGCACTGATCTGTCCCTGTGTGTCCCTAAGGACAGAATAGAAAAAGACCACAGCTTTCAAATCCCCAAACCCCTGCACCTGCTGCGTGGATAGTGAAAGCTAATTATTCACAGAGGTAAGTGCAACGGTGACCAGGGGGATGGACGCAGCAGCGGAGCTTGGGAGCAAGCACGCACGAGTGCCCCCATGGGAAGTGGCTTTCCATGGGGCACTGGACAGAGAGCCAGGAGCACGAGCGGGGGACCAGAGAAGAAGAGGTAAGTATAGAGATGTGTGTTATGTTAAAAAAAATCCTTTACAATCACAGTTCTTTAAAGTAGATCTATAGTAATTTTTCAATCCCCATAAATAAGTTATTGATATCATTAAAAATGTATGTTTTACTATTAAAAAGCAGTCCTGGAGCTTCTGTCAAGTGATTCTTCCTAGGCTTGAAAGGAGCATCTTGATAGGATGATATGCTTAGCCCAGATCAGGCAGGAGGAAGAATTTAGGCAGGAGCAGGCAGGAGGAACTATTTTCGTTTTAAACTTGTGGTGATCACTCACTGGGACTGTAATATTGTAACTTTCTGGGAGCTAATAAAAGGCCTCATGCACACTGGCCTTAAAAAACACCACTTTTACAGGTATTTGGCATTTTATTTTCAGTAAAAGCACCTCTATGTTAGCCTATGTGTCCATGCACACATAGGTTTTTACAGGCGAATTAAACAAGGAGCTTTTTCGGGCTCAAAAAAAAAGAGAAAAAACATCAAAGGCACATTAAGGAGAGGAGCTGAAGAGCAAAAAAAAAAATGAATGCGTTGACATGTAGGCACGTTTAGGCACGTTTGAGCATGAATGCATTTCAATGGCAGAAATAAATGAATATTCTGGCCAATGAATATGCGGCTTCGGGTGCATTTTTTTAAGCAGCTATCGTCCTGTCAAGAGTTCTGGCGTTCAAAGGGAGAGGCAGCAGCTAATATGTGTGCTACAACATCTGTGCACACATTCAGCAACATTAAAACTACTGCTCACCCATCAGGATTTACATGACCGCCACTTGTAGGCAGAGGCATAGCTTGACGCTTGTGGGCCCCGAGTCAAAAGTTGACCTGGGCCCCACCACTTCCATGGCGTGAGCAGATACACCCACCGCAAGCCAAGATACTCAAAGTGGCTTAAGAGTTTTGAGTTCCCAGAGTTCCTCCTTACATTAGAGGACAGGGATCAGAGAATCCCAGCTAATGACAAGAAGACACTAAGCAGTGTCTTTTACCTCACCAGTGACATCGGTCCCATCGTGGCTACAGGACGGCACTCCTTTCCTCTTAACTCGCTGAACTCGGTTACCATTCCATGTTGCCAGCACACAGAACAGACACTGCCCCATCCTGGGCTGTTCTCACCCTATGCTCCTCTCCATTCAGGAAATGGCTCACAGCTTCTCCCCAGCCAATGAGAACAGAGGAGTGTGGACTGTGGAAGGCAAAGTGGAAGCCCAGTACTGTAGCTTGGCTGTGGGGCCCTAGGGCAGATCAGAGCTGGACTTTGTGGAGGATATGATAACATGACAGGGAGACTGCAGGGGCCCCCTGGAGCTAGGGGTGGGGTTGCGATTGTGATCCCTGCAACCCCTTATGCTACACCCATGCTTGTAGGCCAATATCTTAGTCCAGGAAGAAAATTCTGATCCTGGATGATGGAGGAAGCCTATCCACCTGCATGGAGACTTTACAGGTTGTAAATTCTCCCTGTGCAAAAATGTGGGCCTTCAACTTCAAGTGGAGCTTTGTATGACCTCCTAGTAATTTATAAACCTATTTGAGAAAAGATATTCAAAAATTAGCAGCATCATTTGTAATTTATCTGGTTGCCTATGTTAACCATGAACCTGATTTAATATCTGTTGTGCCAAACTCCTTTATGGTCCTTGTTTTGACTACATAGCATTCCTCTGCCAACTGGATGGCCTGGGATACCTACATTAATTGCGTGTGATGCTTACTTGGTCCCCAGCTACCCTGTGTGCGTCACTGGGCAGCCTGAGAATGGTCACATGATCCATTCATTATCCTAGCACAGATGATAAAATATTACCTCCTCTAGCACTTCCCGCTTGTTCTGTGCAGTCCAGAGGACAAAGAAATGAAAAGACATCCAGGACACCTAGCAAATTTATAACCTACCAGTCACATGTGGAGGAAGGCAACCTTGGATCTCTAGGTCAGGTTGAACTATAAAGACTAGCATATTCTGGCCACTTCAGATATCTAGGTATCAGAACTGCAAAGAAAACATACATTTTTTTGGCAGGAAAAAAGCCTGTCTGCAACACCATGCTTTCTTTCTATATTGCAGACAGGATCTAACCATTGCATACAATACACTTCCACTAAATAATAGATTTTCTACTAATGAATATTTGCTTTGGAAATTGATATTTCATTTTAAGTCCTGAGATTTTTTTCAGTCCATTTTCATTTCTTGTTTTGCCAAACTCCACCTGTAAGAGCTATATCTGGATTGTAAGATGATTTGGCTATACAAATGTATGTAGTGCACAGAGAACAGGAGAGACAACAATATTAACCACCTCAATACAGGGCACTTACACCCCCTTCCTGCTCAGACCATTGTTCAGCTTTCAGCGCTGTCACACTTTGAATGACAATTGCGCGGTCATGCTACACTGTAACCATGTGAAATTTTTATCATTTTATTCACACAAATAGAGCTTTCTTTTGGTGGTCTTTAATCACTCCTGGGTTTTTTATTTTTTCCTGAAAAAAGTTTGAAAAAAAAAAAAAGTTTTTCTTAGTTTCTGTCAGTAATTTTTTTAAATAAGTAATTTTTCTCCTTCACTGATGGGCACTGATGAGGCAACATTGATGGGCGCTGATGAGGCGACACTGATGGGCACTGATGAGGCAGCACTGATGGGCACTGATGAGGTGGCACTTATGGGCACTGATGAGGCGGCACTTATGGGCACTGATTAGGTGGCACTGATGAGGAGGCACGAATATGCCGCACTTATGGGCACTGATAGGTGGCACTGATATGTGGCACTGATGAGCACTGATAGACGGCACTGATGGGTGGCACTGGTGGGCACTGGGCACAGATAGGCGGCACTGGTGGGCACAGATAGGTGGCACGGATAGGTGGCACTGATGGGCATTGATGGGTGGCATTGATGGGAAGCATTGATGGGCACCATTGATGGGCAGTCATTCTGGAGGGCCGTCATATGACGTCCACCCAGAACGAGAGATGCGCCGCCCAGCCGTCATTTGATGGCCGGGAGCCCGGAAGAGGTTAAACATGAAACACACTATAGGAATTTTATAGAGATCATGCTGGGTCACTCACAAGTGTGATATTTATCACGCACAAAGGGCTACTTGGGGGATCAGATAACAGACTTTCTGTTTTAATAATATCTATTATGTTTTTTTCTTGTTACATAATAATGAATAACCACAGGGACAGTAAAATACCATGCAAAGAGAAAGAAAAGGTGCTACTACCCCAAATCGTCTGAAAGTCCCCCTGAGCTGTCTGGTACAAGATAGGCAGTCGCTCAGCTGCCAACATGACACCTAATAGAAGATGATCCGCAACTTCATAGATGCTCTTAAATCTTTTCACTTTTATTGATGCTCCATAAAAGACAGAAAGTTACAGCAGATGTTAACGCGTTTCAGCCATGACATCACAGAATATATAGTAAAAAACATTGCCCCTCCTTCTATTAATTACAGGAAATTTCATTCAATTCATTAGTATTTATCTAGGTGAGACAACCAAACAAAAGGGGTTGAATGATTCAAAAAAGCAAACCAGAGAACAGATGATATAATAATACAGTGGAACCTTGGATTACGAGCATAATTCATTCCAGAAAAATGCTTGTAATCCAAAGCACTTGTATATCAAAGCGAGTTTCCCCATGGAAGTCAATGGAAACTCAGATAATTAGTTCCACAGTGACTTCTATGGTATTTAGTACTGCATGTGGCCAGAGGTGCGGGGGGTGCCAGGGACACTCGGAAAGCGCTCGGAGCTGCTCGGATGCACTCAGAAACACTCGAAGCGGCTCGGAAACACTCGGGAATGGAGTGTTTCTGAGTGTTTCCGAGTGGCTCTGCATCGGAGCTGCTCCGAATGTCACCGGTGCCCCCCGTACCTCTGGCCAAATACGGTACTGCACACCACAGGGGCTTGAATCCTACTTGTTTTGCAAGACAACACTCGCAAACTGAGTCAGGATTTAAAAAGAATAATAGCTCTTATTGTGAAATGCTCGTTAACCGCGTTACTTGCAATCCGAGGTATTACTGTAATGAATTGATTACATACAGAAAATTATGCAAACATAATAATAGTGTACTAGGACAAAATAAAATAAAACAAAATGACCAGGGGAAAAGGGAGAGACCAGAAACATACAAAAATGTGAGAGATAGGTGGGGGGAAAAAAATAATTAAGGTAAATATAAATCCAGGTCCTATCTGAGGTTTAACTCCTGAGGGACTATGCTTTTTAATCTAAATATCCACCAAGCCTCTCTCTTCAAAAATCCCCCCTGGGCAAAGAAGTCAATCTTTCAACGCGGGCGAACCTGAAGGGGGGCAAATCCCCAGCATGGCATTCCCTAAAATGACGTGAGACATTGGGGATAAAAACCAGACATTAGGCAGAAATATGATCACAAACCAAAAGCTTCATTACAAAAGGTCATGATATGGGCACATCGGCCCCCGAATGACAGACTTTTATCCCATCAATCTTCTTCTATTTTATTGGCTCAAACATCTTAACCTTTTTTCTCATGCAAGAACCTTTTGAAAAAAATTTCAGGAACCCACCGCTAAAATTGTCTATATTCACAGCTTATGGAACATTTGCATAATCAGTAAGTTATAGAACATTTTAAATAAAATAATGAATAATATGGTGTTTCTAGAGTATTTGACACACAGGACAGATCTTTTTTTTTTTTTTTTTTTTAACAATACCAGCAGTATACCACAAAACTATTTTCAATAATAATCTGGAAAAAAATGAATATGGTTTGATCATAAGAACTGAACACAATGAAAATGGTGTTATTCCCCAACATTAGTGGTCAGTGTAAGAATGACCCCCTACTCCCGGGGAGCTCAACCGTTGGAAAAAGCGAGGGCCACTTAAGAGATTTGGTAACCAGTCGTGGGCCACAATGAATGATGGGATTTTTTTTTTTAAGTTTAAAATATTTTTATTGGAAAATTTTTTCATACATAACAGTAATAATGGTGCATAACAGTGCATGTTTTGTCAAGTAGCCAAAAGTTCCAGTAGATCAGATAAAATAATGAAATATAATGAAATATAATAATATAAATATAATGAAAAAGGCATATGAACAACTTCAGATCAAAGAATCACTATTGGTTAACTCAAGAGGTAAGGTCATGACTGTCAGGGAGCCCTAAAACAGGGCAATGCTTCAGGGGTCTTCCATTTCTACTAAAGGGGCCAGCCCCGAAGTCTGCCACACTTTATCAGGAACAATGGGATTTTACCGCCCCCCCCCCCCCCCCCCCACTCAAAAGTAAACGAGCCCTTACTGTTCTGAGCCCCTATAAGGCTGCTTTCACACTGATATGGGTGCAGCGCAGTGTACCTGTGGCTTTCCTGTGGGTTAGCTGTACTGAGTCGTATACTTCTATTTCTATTTCTAGAAAGTGTGGTGCATTTTCTGAAAGTGCACCAAACCCACAAGAAATATTAGAAATGTATGGCTCAGCGCAGCTAACCTGCAGGTGCACTGTGCTGCACCTGTGGATCAGTGCAATAGCAGCTAGACATGTGCGATTCGGTTCGTAACGAATAGATTTTCGTACAAATTTGTTAGTATTCATACATTCGGATCAATTCGAACATCCGAATAGCTGAAAGAACCAAAATACGAAAATTACGAAATTACGAATAAGCAAAATAAGGAACACACGAAAATACGAATGGACAAACTTACAAAAGCACGAAAAACAGTAAAAGAAAGAAAATGACATCTATAACGAATGATTTACATTTCGTATTTTCAATCCTTTGTCTGTTCGTTATTTCGTATGTTTGTATTTTCATTCGTGTGTTCGTAGTTTAGTTTCTTCATCTGTTCGTAATTTCGTTTCATCGTGTTCTTGAATCGTTCTTTTGAATGGACAGTGTAAGTGTATCTTAATATGTATGTTCGTAATTTCGTGTTCTCGAATCGTTCTTTCGAATGGACAGTATATTAGTGAGTGATGTATCTTACTTAATATCATTAGCCAATCAGCTTATCCCTTTTGTGTCTGAGTCACACGGCATTCCTGAATCTCTTTAGATTCAGTTGAGGAGACGAAGTCCGGTCTGGTGACTGAGGGTGTAGATTGGAGTAAGTACAGGACTTATTAGAAAAGCAAGCATAGGATTATTATTCTTTATTTCCTACGAAAGTATAAATCAACGAAAAAGGCAATCTCACAAAAGTAACAGTTACTAAATTACGAGTAGTGTATCGAATAAACGAAAATTATTATCTAACGGAATTACGAATCATTTCGTATCAAAGAAAATATAAATGTCCGAGTCCGAATATGAAACCTCGCGTCGAAATTACGAATCATTAGACTAACAGAATTACAAATCATTTTGTATTAACGAAAATATATCTGTTACGAAAATACGAACGAGTCCAAATATAAAAACTCGCATCTTACGAAATTACGAATCGTTACGAATCAACAGAAACGTAAAGAAATGAAACGAAACAAAATACATTTTTTTGTTCTGCACATGTCTAATAGCAGCCTAATAACCCTGTCTTATAGGAGCTACTATGCCCGTTACAAAAGTGCATTGTATGCGATGTTTAATACAAGGACCTTTTCCTCTTCCAGCTTCTGCTGGCATCGCTCTCCAGGCTGCTGGAAAGCTCCCAGGTGAAGTGCACTTGGTATCACTCTGCCTGGGACAGAAGCCAGCAGTACAGAGGAAGCCTGGGCTTTTATGGCTCTTGCTTCCTCTGGGGCTGTCTGCTTCCTCTAGGACCAGCTCCATGCATGCTGATGCTCTGGGATAGCGGGTCAGTAACCCATTGATTACGATCTGGGCTTTCTGACCTGCCATCCCAAAGCATGGGCATGCGCTTCCTGGTTTGAGGTCTTGGGCCACATGAAAGGGCTCCGCGGGCCACGGGTTGAGCCTTCCTGCCTAATGGGGCATACACACGGGTGGACTTTTCAACCGGACTGGTCCGACGGACTTTCAGACAGAATTTCAACGGACTTTTGATGGACTTCCGACTGACTTTTTAACGAACGGACTTGCCTACACACGATCACACCAAAGTCCGAGGGATTCGTACGTGATGACGTACACCGAACTAAAATAAGGAAGTTGATAGCCAGTAGCCAATAGCTGCCCTAGCGTTGGTTTTTGTCTGTCGGACTAGCATACAGACGAGCGGATTTCTGGGTCCAGCGGAGTTACAACGTAAAGGTTTGAAGCATGTTCCAAATCTAAAGTCCGTCAGATTTTCAAATGAAAAAGTCAGCTGAAGGTCCGATGAAGCGCACACACGATCGGATTGTCCGCCGGACTCGGTCCGTCGGACCAGTCCGGTCGAAAAGTCCGACCGTGTGTACGCTGCTTTACCCACTCAGTGGAAAATGTTCTCCTTGTATTGCTGCCAAACAAAACAAAGTGTATTGTCCTGCTATTGATCAGAAGATGTTTGGTGTGACCTCATTTGACTTGTTTTGCATATTGTTTTAGCAGTTAAATACCTTCTAATCAATAGAAGTTTTTTTACTTTTAATACATTTTTATTGAAATATTGCAAAATACAAGCCATAGCGAGAAGTAACAAGTGAATGTAGACAATATGCTATCTGTCAATAAGGACATAATTGCCAAGTTTACAGGATAAATCGAAAACATGGTTGCAATGTATACAAAACAGGGAATCAGTGATGAAAAAAAAGATCATTGACTAACTAGGAAGTTGCGCAGCAGCAGGCAAATTATTGTTCGGGAGAACATTAGATCTTGTTGGATAGCATGGATGGTTCATATTAAAACAGACAAGAAAAGAGACATCTCCGTAACAAGGAAAAGAAAAGAAGTACACTTAGTACAACAGATTTTCTGTAATTTGTTGAATTTATAATTTTTTTAAATCATTTGATTAATACATGGCCATCTATTAAATCTTCTGCCCTTGTTGTTGTTTTAACGTTTGGATAGTAAAACATTTTTTTTTCTGCCAGTAAATACCTTATACAGCCCACTTCCTGTTTCTTGTCTGGTATAAAAGCCTAGGCTTATGGCTTGAGAGTTTGCCAGGAAGGGAGGGGGAATGAGTCATAAGAGGGCCAATGAGAGCTGCAGAGCTGAAGGCGTGCCTCTGTGTAAACCCAGGAAGTAAACAGGCAGCAGCTTCAGCTGCCCACAGTTAAAATGGATGCAGACAGACTCAGTGGAGGGAGATTTCTGCAGCATTTTTGGCAATTACAGAATCACAGTATATATAAAATAATATGGAAAGTGGTTGGAGGGAAGCTTCAGAATGGCAAAGATGTTTTTATTACAAACTATGTGAGTAGACTGTAGTTCCCCTTTAAATTCAGTTACTTAATACAGTGTTTCTTACCTCATCCAAGTTATCCCTACATGGCACTTTGCATCAATACACTAATATTATATCTGTTGTAACAAAGAATTCTAGGCTTCTGCCCTCTTTTCAATGTTTGCATCCATGAGTGTTCCTTTTCAGGAAAGCACAGGAATGCAAGAGATCCTCCTTATGAATAATAAGTAAATCTCAGAAGAAAAGTAGATCTCAGCAACTCAATATTTCTGTTAATGATGAGGGTTCTATTCCTTGGGTTTGTAGTAAATTAAGATTAACAGCTAAGTCCACCTTTAATGTAATAGCCATATTAGTCCACCTTTATGCCGCGTACACACGGTCGGACTTTACGGCGGACTTTGCCCGGCGGATTTTTCGACGTACTTTCCGACGGACTTTGTGAATGAACGGACTTGCCTACACACAATCCACCAAAGTCCGTCGAATTCGTACGTGATGACGTACGACCGGACTAAAACAAGGAAGTTCATAGCCAGTAGCCAATAGCTGCCCTAGCGTGCCTTTTTGTCCGTCGAACTAGCATACAGACGAGCGGACTTTTCGACCGGACTCGATTTCAACGGATAAATTTTAAACAAGTTTAAAATCTAAGTCCGTCCAACTTTTGAGAAAACAAAGTCCGCTGGAGCCCACACACATCGAATTGTCCGACGAAATCCAGTCCGCCGGGCAAAGTCCGCCGTAAAGTCCGCTCGTGTGTACGCGGCATAAAGTGTAATAGCCATATAAGCAGAGTTCTGCTTAAAAAATAAAAATTAAAAAATAAAAAATAAATAAAAGTCAGCAGCTACAAATACTGCAGCTGCTGACTCTTAATAATCGGACACTCACCTGTCTCACGGTCCAGTGATGCAGGGGAACGAAGCCCCGCTCTTCTCCCCCTCCTCTCTGCGGCGCCGGCATTGTAACTGTGGGTGTCTGGCTGTGGCTTCACAGCCGGGCACCCACTGCACATGCGCAAGCCGTGCCGCGCCGCGCTCCTTGACTGGCCGGGCAATCATCTAGGACCTGTGATGTGTCCCAGATGATTGTTGAGAAGGAAAGGGGAGAGGTGATCTCCTTTCCGGTGCCATGGTGCGCTGGGAGGAAGTGGAAGCTGGGACCCTCAGAAAAGAGGGTATCCCCTCTCCCCACAAAAAAATGGCATGCCAAATGTGGCATGTCAGGGGGTCACCTCCCTTAAAGTGGAAGTTCTATTTTTGGGTGGAACTCCGCTTTAAAGTGGCTGTAAACCCACTTTTTGGACTTCTACCTATAGGTAAGCCTAGAATAAGGCTTACCTGTAGGTAGTGGAAACATCTCCTAAACGTGCACCGTTTAGGAGATATTTCACTTGTAGTCCGCCGAAAATTCCAACGACGCATGCGCGGGGAAGAAACGAAACGAAGTGCCGTTTCTTTCCTAGCCTGTGCCATTAATCGCGGCTCCCATGCGCATGCACGGGAGCGAATCACAGAGCCGGAGTCTGCGGCCCGGAAGCAAGAGGGGCCAGAAGATGGACGCTGTCCACACAGGGGACATCGCTGGATTCTTTTGCAGATACGTGGCACATAATGGGCTAGTATGCGATGCATACTAGCCCATTATGCTTTTCATTTGCAGGCTTTGCAGCGAGCAAAAGAGGAAGTAAAACCCATCAGGGTTTACTTCCTCTTTAAGGTGTAACATTAAACACGGTCACAGTCCACAGCCCCTCACCCTTGAACTCCCCCCACGTACCTGAATGACAGGGTTCTTCTCCCCACATTTTTTAAATTGGGCATGGTTGTACGTGACTCACAACCGTACACAGCTGTGTCATCTATTTATAGAGATCAGTGAATCAAGAGACTAGAAATCCAATCTGTCACATCTGCAGCAGGAATCGTAGTTCTCAATGAAACACAAGAGCGCTCTTCTGTGTTCCTAGCCACCTGGATTGGTGAACATATATGTTGATACATGTTTCATGTTTGGACTCACTGGTACTTTAAGGCCCCTTTCACACGGGCGGCTGTTCTGCTGCTGTTAAAAGCATGTTTTGTTATTTTGAAATTCAGAGAATCCAGCGATCACTTGCAGTTGTACATTGCAATTAGCTGCGTTTACTTGCGTTTACATGCGGCTGCGTTTAGCTGAGTTGGAACATTCTTGCCATTTCTGATGTGCTTCCTGTTGTTTTTCTTTCCTTGTTGCCACTGCTATCTGCAGGAGAAATAGTACACTGCGATTACCTGCAGTTATGTGCAGATAGCTGCAATAAGTCGGTCCTGGAGACAGTCAAATTTATTTTTTCTATCCGCACCAAACCCCATGTAACGAAACTGTTGCTAAATGCAGTGTGTGAATGGGGTCATAGAAAAGCATTGTGTGAGTTTAGCTGTGGTAGATAACTTGATCTATCTGCAACTAAAAGCTGAATTCTATCTGCCCATGTGAAAGGGGCCTAAGGCTTCATGTACACTGCTGCTGGTAAAAGCACAATTAGGAGCAGTTGGGCGTTTTCTTCAGCTGCCCCTGAACTCTCCTCTATGTTATCTTATCAGTACACAGAGTCGTTTATAGTCGTTTCTAGGCAGTTGAATTTAGAAGCATTTTTTGGAAAGCAAAAAAATGCATTCAGGACCGATGTTCAGAGGCATTTGAAACGCCAAATACCTGTAACAGCTTGTAAACGCGATAACTCGCATTTGGCCGCGTTACGTCTACAGGCGTTTTTAATGGAGATACATTTATGACTATTTGCAAAAAAAACCAAATAAAAGAAAACGCTTTTTAAACGCAAACGCGGCTAAACGTGGCAAAACAGAACTTTTTAAACGTCGGTTACCATCTGTCAAGTTAAATCGCTCAGGAGAGGTTTTAAAACGTCCCGTGTACATTAAGCCTAATGCCCTGTACACACGACCGGTTTTCCCGTTGGAATAAACTCTGAAGGTTTTTCTGACGGAGTTCCGATGGAATTCCGCTCAAGCTGTCTTGCATACACACGGTCACACCAAATTCCGACCGTCCAGAACGCGGTGACGTACAACACGTATGACGGGACTAGAAAACAGAAGTTCAATAGCCAACAGCTTCCGTCTAGTACTTGCTTCTGAGCATGCGTCGTTATTGGTGCGTCGGAACAGCATACAGACGAGCGTTTTTTCCGATAGTAATTAGTTCCATTGGAAAAATATAGAACATGTTCTCTATCTAAGTCCATCTGAATTTTCGACAGAAAAAGTCAGATGGGGCATACACACGGTTGGAATATATGATGAAAAGCTCCCATCGGACTCTTTCTGTCGGAAATTCCGCTTGTGTGTACGCGGCATTAGATGCGCCCCATCTTTTTGTTTCTTTTCAGTGTATATTCCCCTTTTAGGGGTCATTTGGCAGCTGCTTGAAAAGTGTCAGTTTACCATAAGACTCCTTGGATTGAATTTCCAGACTCCCCCCTATGGGGGTGTATTTGGATGTTTTTTCTATGGAACTGGAAGTGAAGGAAAATCTCCCTAAGGAAGAGCGTTGACATGAAAAAACTTGGTTTGGAACCCTTCCCATCTGAAACAAGTAAAAGTTTTGGTTTTAGATTGTGGGCTCTTATTTAAGAATGGTTTTACATTAGATTCACATACTGTAACTTTCATCCAGGATTCACGCATTTTTTAAAATGGGTTCAGTTGGTGAACCTAATGAATCTTAAAAGAGGAGTATGTTTTTTCTTTTTATTCATACTTACCTAGGTAGGTGCAGCATCGGACGTCTCCACCTTCTGTCAGTAGACTCTGGATCGTGATCTCAATGCCGATCAACTTCAAAAAGGGAAGCCAAACAGGGATTGTAATCTCTCCGCTCTCCCAAAAACAAACAAACAAAAAAGAGTTTTGGCTGTACATATATTTAACCTCTGTTTATGCATTCTTCTATCCTATGTTCAGTTTGAATTTCCTAGGTTTGTAACAATTTTATTTTACTTACACTATTGCTAGATTACTGCGGTGCAAGGGCATCCAAGGATGCAGTTAATACACAAGTTTGAGCAGTCACATCTTCATCCTCTCATGACAACAATAAGGGGACCTGTCACTTTTAATGTACTTTGGAAATAAAGATGCTGCAGATTTTCAAGAAAGATTTATTGCACCAAGCAGGACAATGCAATGCACACTTGCATCTTTCGTAAAGCTCAATATGTCACAGTCAGAATGAAGAAGTACTTGGCCTGTATGTAGGTTACTCACTTGTTTCTGCTTATTTACAACCAGATGGGAACGCATTCCTAGAATTCCTATGCTGTGTAATGCAGTGGTTTGGTTTTAATTGATAATGAATTCACAAAAGATAGTTTAATGTGGCATTTATGCAAGGAAAGGGAATCTTGCTCTGAAATGTGACAATGTCCTGGTTATTAATTTATCAATGTCATTTGATGCATTTTCAAAGTGAAGCTTCACCATATTCACTAATGCCTCGTTTCCACTGAGCGGATCGGTTCGGGTCGGTACAGTTTGGAAGGCCTAAAATGGTCCGGCCTATTCAGTTTCCACTGCAAGTCGGACCACCAAGGGCCATACGTGGGTTTAGAAAAATTACCTAGCATGGCGTCACACATCCGCCAATCAGTGGAACTTATCGTAGCTCCGCCCTAACCGAACTGTACCATTTTCTATGGCCCCACATCTGAAGCAAGACCCTGAATGGTGCAGTTCGGTTCGGTTGTATGGGCCGCTTTCATAACGGAAACACTCAAAATAGCATACCGAACCGATCCGATCCGCTCAGTGGAAACAAGTGCACAGTCTTTTTGCCTTTTAGTAAATCAACCCCACAGTCTCCTGCAAACTCTGCCCCATGCTCCAAGTCCGTACCTCAGTATGGACTTTCATTTGTGGAGCCGGAGAAAGTGTCGACAGACTATGGGGTTGATTTACTAAAACTGGTGCACTCAGAATCTGATGCAGCTGTGCATGGTGGCCAATCAGCTTCTAACTTCAGCTTGTTCAGTTAAGCTTTGGCAATAAAACCTGGAGGCTGATTGGTTTCTCTGAAGAAGTGAGTCTGATTTTGCACTCTCCAGCTTTAGTAAAAAAAAAAAAAACAACTGCCTCTAACCTTCTATAAATGACTGAGTGTACATGTACACATAAGAGAGCATATAGGAGAGGCTGAAAAAAATGCTCAACTGCTCCTTTACTTCGGTTTAGCAACTGTAGTGTACATGAGGCCTAAATGAGCCTTAGACGGCAGTGAAAATCCAGAGGTAAAAAGTTTTAATAAATGCACCAAACCAGTGATCAGAGCTTTCAAACTTTAATCAGCTTTAACTAGTTCACAATGAAATGGGGGTAAAAAGCCAACACATTTCAGGGGTTATGACACTCCTCTCCATTAGGGAATGAAAAAGTAATCATTTAGAGAAGATCTATTGCCTTCTACATACATGGTCCAGCAATGACAATCAAACAGGGAATTTGATCTGCCCTTATTTATTCTAAAACTAAAGAAAATGTTGCTGGACTTACAATTTCAGGGTTAGGGTCCAAGTAACCATATGGATAAAAAAGAGGTCAGGTATGTTTTGGGGACATTACCACATTTGCAGCTATCGTATATCGTAGACACAGGATGTCATAAAGGTGAAATTTCAGTTTTAATAAGACAGATGATAATTCGATTGATTGAAATTATTCCAGGGCATTTCTTTTTTTTATTCCAAATTTATTCTGAATTTTTCCAATAAACAAACATTTCTATCCAGGGCATTTCTAAACATTTTTAAACACTTATCACAGGCAGATCCAGCAACAGCTCATCACACACATAATTCACTATCATTCTGACATGCGGTCTTCAGCTTTGTTTGCCATTGAGTCAGAATTCCATCCGAGGGAATTCTCTATCTGAGTTTCAACACTCCAGCCGGCTGTTCACATTCCACAGCCATCCCTGGAGCTTTCCGATATGAAATTCATGTATTCTCTCGATAAAACAAAGCATAGAAGTCATACAGGGGAATTGGATGGCGTTCAAACACTGCTCCGACATAAAAAGGACGAAGGATGTACAGAGCAATTTGTGCTAATACCAAATGTGCAATCTACTTCACTCAGCTGTAACTGTACCTTAACTCTTAAAGGCATACTCCAGGAAAAAACTAAAATTAAATTGCAATAGAAAAACATGAAGGGCTGCCATTGCTTTTGAAAAATTGTTGCCTGGCTGTCTCTGGCTTCAGTATTTCATTAACCCAGGACAAGTGAGCAGAAAGTACCTTGAGACTCGAGTCAAGAAAGTAGTTCTGATCTTATAATAGTAAACTCATGTGCTGCTAGTTAACTATAACAAACATGTTTCTTTGGAACTGCTGCAACCAACCCCTAAAGTATACTCAATCACTGTAATTAAAAATATCGGTTCATAATATTTTTATTAATGTTTTTGTTTAACAATATTTTTGATAAAAAATACTTTATTAAAACAATATATAGTTGCACTCACATGTAATCAGTCTTGGATAAGGCATATAACAATCAAACAGTCGACAGTGATCCTACTAAGGAACTTTCGTGTCCCGGAGACACCCGGAAGTGATGTCACTGGCTCCGCCCATCACATTGCGTCACTGGTCGGGTGACTTCTTCAGGGTCCACTCTGCATCACGTGACCAGTGACGCAACTCGTCGGGGCTATGAACAGATATTTTTATATGTTTGAATCATACACAAGACCTCGAGGAGACAGACACGGTATGAAGCTAACATTATGAACCATATGATGGATCAATAAAGCCAGTTCTTTTATCTGCATTTACTGACTTTTATGGTCAAAGGTGAGCGAGTATTGCACCTGGAGGGGGGTTGGTGATTGGAAGCACATTTTGGATCATTCACTTTATTGCTCTATATCTGAACTAGGGACTGTGTTTAAGCACTGATATCACTTGATTGACAATTATTATGTTTAAGAGCACAGTGCACACCGGATTACTTTTTTTCTTATAAAGTTGAAATGTGTATTTGTGATTAACTTATATTGCCATACGATTATTAAGATTGTTTATTCAAGGGGGGCGTGACCGGAAGCCGAGCTTGATGGCAGCCTAAGCTCTCAGCTCTCTCAGCCCGCATCATAAAAGGCGACTTTAGGGGTATCTATCTGGCACCCACATGGGCAAATCTAGGACCACTCGATCCTCCAGGCCTAGAGGATCATCCTTACCTCCTCCAGGGGCCTCCAGGGACCTCCGCTCCTACTTTACCCAGCCCGGAATGTCCCAAGACGAAGAGGCCAATATGGCGCCGGACACTCCAGCTAGCATGCAGAGGAGTCCCGCCCAGCCTCCACAGCCAGCGTACACTGAGCAACGGCTCCCTGAAGGAGCGCAGCGGGACACGGCGATCCATCAAGCAGTGAGCACTGGCATGGGAAGGGTGAGTCCCCACCAACACTCAGGCATCCCCACGGAGCAGATACATGGATCTCAGCCCGCCATGCCGCCCGCCTCCCCCACGCACTACACTCCGTGCTCGGCGGCCTTCCCGCAGCTGCTGAGAACGGCTCCGGAGACGCTCTCACATGATATGGAACCTGTGTCCACAGATTCCTCGGATCTGTCCCGGGACTTTCCCCCCCTGCCGAGCCCCGCAGGCCCACAAGCTGGCACTTACAGATCCCCTGATGGCTTGACCGAGGGAGCATGGACAGGGGTAATTGCCTCCCCCCCTCCCAAAGCACAGAGACTGTCCCGTTCCAGAGATCCTAGTACATCAAGGCAGCATACCACCTGCGTGCCATCTTATGCACAGAAAGTCAGTGCCTCAGTCTCCCCCCCAGCAGAGGATTTTAACACCAGACCCCCTCCTCAACAGCAACAAATAGGGGTATGCATGGACTCATGGGACCCCCCAGCAACTGGAGTACAGTTCAACCAAGGAGCAGGGGCGTTATCACCACATTCTCAACCACGTGTAATATCCCCTTCTCCTCATTATTACAGTCCAGCACAGGACTCATATGTGCCCCCACACATACCTCAACAATGGCAAACCTATCTGCAAGCCATCCCTACTAAGGAGGACTTTAGACAACTAATCGAGGACGTGAAAACCACATGCCGCACGGAAATTCAAGTACTCCAAACAGGCCTCAAACATCTGGCGGACAGGGTGGAAATGGCCGAAGAGGAAATACAAGAAACAAAACTAGCGGTCCATAGAACACAACTTCAGGGAGCAGATCACAGAGCAATGCTAAGAGATATGCAGAGGCATGTGGAGGATTTGGACAACAGGGGGCGCCGTAATAATATACGGGTGAGAGGCATCCCGGAATCAGAAAACACGGAGGATCTGCAAACAATCCTGCAGTCTATCTTCAACAATCTCACTGGGGACCCCCCCTCCAAACATATAGAAATGGACAGGGCCCACCGAGCGCTTAGGCCCAAAAGCACTACCTCCAAACCAAGGGACGTTATATGTAGAATCAGCTCCTACCCTCTTAAAGAGGAAATTATGCGGCAGGCGTGCCTGGCACGCAAAATAACCTATGGGGACACTCAGATACAACTGTACCCAGGTCTTTCGTGGATAACCCTGCAGAAACGTAGACTCCTTCAACTGCTCCTACAACTTTTGGAGAAAGAAGCCATTATCTACAGATGGGGCTTTCCTTTTAGCCTCACAGCAAAACGCCAAGGAAAATCCGCTGTATTGCGATACCCAGAAGATCTTCGTACATTCTGTGACATACTTGAGATAGCAGCTCCACAGCTCCCAGAATGGGACATAGTTGCTACCCCTCCACCACCACCAGCTCCTGGCAAAAGGTGCCCGCATCCAATCGGCCTAGGAACTCTGACACTCAACGTAAACCCGCCAAGCAAAAGGGCCGCTGAACAGCGTTTACTACCACAGCATACAGCTCAGAGACTCGAGTACCTAGATTCAGTAAATAGAAATGATTAGTTAACATATAGTTTGATAGTCCCCTAGAACCTCTTATGTGACTATACCCCTACGCCCAACTATAGTTTACTACTAAGGGCTAGTTTTAGATGAGCCCGGAGAGGAAAGGCATTGAAGCCATTGTCTATCACCCTCCCCTCTCTTTTTGTTGTTTTTTTTTTTCGTTTGTCTGTTTCTAACCTATTTTGGTTGGATACTGGTGCACAGTATTAGGCTGTGCACAGTTTGAGAACTTATCGTTGACAGAACACGGGCTCCTGGGTGTGCCTCTATGTCCGCCCTATTCGGGGTGGGGGTGGGGGCTCACGCTGGAGTCCGTTCTAGTCTAGGCCTATTGGCCGTTTATAGATGGATAGCAAGGTTGACTATGTGTTATTTTTGTGCACTAACTGTACTGTACTGTACTGTACCCCCCCAATCCCCTCTTTCTTTCCTTCTCTTTAGCCATCTCATTTCGTGCATAGATAGGTGCATGAAGATTCCTGGTCTCCTCCCGGAGCGTGCCTACCCTGAACCTGGGGTCTCGACAGCTGACAATCCACTACTAGGTAAGAGTACACTACCACACATTTCTCTGCCACCATCATGACTAAGGTACTTTCATTAAATGTACAAGGACTGAACTCCGATAGGAAAAGACGTCTGGCGCTGAGGGAGTTTAGACAATCAGGTGCAGATGTCGTTATGGTCCAGGAGACACATTATAATATGGAAGGCTCGTTTGCATTCTCATCCAGATATTACTCCCAAATATATATTGCATCGGGTAGTCGTAAAAAAGCGGAGTGGCCATACTATTTAAGCGAGGGGCTCCCTTCACCTGCGTGACCCAATACCGTGATCCTAACGGCCACTTTATTATCCTGACAGGACTTTGGCAAACACAAGAAGTGACGTTCTGTTCAATATACGCCCCCAATGTTAAACAACATAGCTTCATATCCAAGGTACTCTCGCAAATTTTTAGATCCACTCCCAAGGTTCTTATTATGGGAGGTGATGTCAACCTCATTCAGTCGGTCACGGCAGACCGCCAGACGATTACCCCCCCAAGCTCCATCATCTAGGGTCCATAGAGACTCAAGATTATTCAGGCAAATTACCCGACGGTATGCGCTCTTTGACACATGGAGGGCTTTATACCCACAAGGCCGACAATATACGTTCTACACGGCTCTCCATCGCATACACACTCGCATCGATTATTTTTTCGTTAATAATTACACCCTAAAACTTACACGCGAGACGCAAATATGTCCTATTTCATGGTCGGACCATGCACCTATCTTAATATCATTAGACCTAGGTACCCATGTCCGTAGGCCATATAACTGGAGATTAAACACATTCCTCCTCCAATATCCACCAACCCTAGCAGATTTAACCTCAGCACTCAAGCACTATTTCCTGGAAAATTCCAACCAAGAAGTTTCACTCCCTATACTTTGGGAGGCCCATAAGGCGGTCCTTAGAGGTAAATGCATAGCGTCCTCATCAGCACTAAAAAGAGACGCCACAGCGGCCAAAGTAAAAGCGGAACGGGAACTTAGAACTCTCGAAAATCAGCTCCAGACGAACCCCACAATATCTAACCTAAGGAAAATAATCAATCAACGCACAACTCTTCGTGACCTAGCGATGGGACAGATAGAGAAAGCTCTGACTAGGCTAAAACAAAGTTTCTACGACAAGGGGAATAAGGCACACTCTCTTTTAGCTAATAAATTACAGGAGAGGTCCCATATGCAATCCCCGAACCAAATTAAAAACAAAATGGGACAGATGCTAACACACCCCGAGGACATAGCTCGCACATTCGCGGACTTCTACAAAAAACTCTACAACAACCCAGACATACCCAGTAACCCCCCCCCCTACTGACCTGACCCACACGATGAAACAATATCTAGAACAAAGTGGAATTCCTCATCTCCAACCAACTGATCTGTTAACACTTAATGCTCAGATTACGGACGAGGAAATAGAGCTTACTATTAAAAACCTGCCGTCCCATAAAGCCCCGGGACCGGACGGCTTCCCGTATGAGTATTATAAGGCATTTCTCCCCATACTGCTCCCCTATCTTCGCAGACTGTTCAATGCTTTCCTCCAAGACACCCAAATTCCCCTAGAAATGCAGAAATCCTTCATTACCTTGATTCCCAAACCGGATAAAGATCCTTCTATTTGCGCAAACTACAGACCCATTGCGTTGTTAAATTCGGACTTAAAAATTTTCACTAAACTTTTATCCAATCGACTGAATACGATTTTACCATCATTAATCCATAAAGACCAGAAAGGTGATAGACCTGGTGGAGGTGGCGAACAGGGAGGGCGCCCCATCTATGCTACTAAGTCTAGACGCTGAGAAAGCTTTTGATCGTCTGGGGTGGCCGTTCCTGTTCGCCACGTTGACCCACATGGGCTTCCGGGGACCATTTTTGCGGGCAATAAAGCACCTATATTCTAACCCATCCTCACAGGTCAGGACTCCGTTTGCACTTTCAACATCATTCACAGTATCAAACGGCACAAGGCAGGGATGCCCGCTGTCGCCCCTGCTGTTCGCGCTATGCGTGGAACCCTTAGCGGCCTCTATTAGGAATAACATAAACATACGGGGAATAACGGTCAGAGATAAGAAGTTTAAAATCTCCCTCTTTGCAGATGACATAATACTCACCCTGACTCAACCCCACATATCTCTCCTGAACCTGCACGCTGAGCTGGACCAATTTCGTGCCTTCTCAGGATACAAAATAAATGCCTCAAAGTCAGAAGCTTTACCCATTAACATTCCTGAAGCGGAGCTGGCACTTTTAAAATCCAATTATAATTATCATTGGCAAACAACCGCCCTGAAATATCTAGGGGTATACATCACCCCAAAATTTAACACCCTGTACCAAGAGAATTTCCCCCCTCTCTTTAGCACTATTAGATCCCTCTTGCTTCAATGGAAAAAACACCATATATCTCTTCTAGGGCGAATCGCATCAATAAAAATGACCATCCTCCCGAAGCTTCTTTATCTGTTCCAAACACTCCCCATACCCATACCACTCAAACATCTGAAAAAACTTCAAACAGATCTACTTCATATGTATGGAACTACAAAAGACATAGGATCTCAAAAACGGTGTTGATGGCGTCACGCAGTGAGGGGGCTCTTGGTAGTATCAAATACTACCAAGCGACACAGCTGAGAGCGGTGGCATCATGGTTTACACAAAAATCATACAATAAGTGGACAGAGATCGAAAAATTATGGCTAGCCCCAATACACCCAAACAACCTACTATGGAATGCGGATGCGGACGTAGACCCGGTACGCCTACTGGGCCCCATGTCCATGTTAAAGAGGACTTGGCGCACATTGGCTCATTCTAATAAACTAATCTCGGAGAAATCGACTCTGACTTCCTTTGTATGTAACCCCAAGGTGCCAGATAGTCTCACACATCAGATGTCTCACCCCTGGTTCTCCAGGAGTTTGTTCCATTTTGGAAGTATAGTAGATCCTAGAACCCGTAGGCTCCTGTCTTTCTCAGACCTGCAGACCAAACATAATTTACCAAGACAAGCATTGTATGGATATCTACAAAAAGACATTATGCACTAACTATAGCCCCGAACTTACAATTTTCACCTCCATCCCCGTTTGAAACCATTATTCTGGCAGGTAATTCGCAGAGGGGACTCATATCAGGAATCTATAAGATCCTGACTGCCATCTCCCTAGAGGAGCAAGGTAAACATTACTACATGCACAAGTGGGAGAAGGTTTTAGGAGAAGAATTTACACTAGCACAATGGCAGACAATATGGAACCAAGCAGCGAAGAGTTCAATGTGTACGCTATATAAAGAAAACTCATACAAAATCCTCTACTTCTGGTATATGACTCCAGACGTGTTACACACAATCTTCCCCAATAGCTCAGATAAATGTTGGCGCTGCCAAGAAGCTAAAGGCACTCTTTTACATGTGTATTGGACCTGCCCACTGCTGGCTCAGTACTGGGAGATGGTCAGTCACCTCCTTGCCCGCCTCTTAGAAACCGAAATCCAAGCGACTCCAAAATTTTTTCTATTGGGCTTATCACCACTAAAAATCTGTAGACCATACAAGAAATTAGTACGACACATACTCACGGCAGCACGCTGCCTGATAGCCCTAAACTGGAAACGCATTACTCCACCCTCTGCTGAAGATCTATACGCTAGAATCAAGGATGTAGAATTGATGGAAAAGATGACAGCCAGAATTCAGGATAGGCTAGAGGCACACAACAGGGTTTGGGAGCTGTGGCACCTCCGGGAGGACCCACCATGACCAGGTAATAAAATCAACTAGAAGGCACTTTCTCTCTCTCCTCCTCCTTCTTTTTCTCCCCCCCCCTTCCTACTCCTCATCCCTATATGACACAGGTCTATACAGCTTTTGCTCTTCCCCCTTTTTTTACAAATATCTGTTTTATTTTTGAGTGTTTTTTGTTTTATTTTTCCCAGTCAAGAAGACTGGAACTTAAACCAGCAAATGCAGGAACGTTTACATTTGCTTCCCTGTTTATCATAGGAAATATTATCAGCTAAGTCATACAGAATACATGCTTAATACTACTTATGGATACACTGAACAATGCTTGTGATTTTCTATGTTCCTTCATTCTGTATCACTAAAATTTACAATAAAAAATTGTTATTTGAAGATTGTTTATTCAAGCATTGTTAAGTTTTTAATTTTCTTTTCACTATACTTATTTAAAGTAACAGCGCACAATTTTTTTTTGCTTTTTCAGTATTTCTGATCAGCATACTTATTTTGGCTCAGTAACTCATATTCCTCTCACTATGGAGTAGGACTAGAAGAAGGCATTTATTTCATTTGAACAGAAAGTTCTTTAGGAAATAAAACAGGAAAAGTTATTGAACAGTAGACAAAAAGATACAAAGAAGGAGGATATGATGAATAAGGAAAGGGAAAGAAAAAACTTTTTCCATAATATGGATTTTACTATAATTTCAAAATAAAGTTGTCCTTCGCCTTTTTTTTTTTTTGGTTGTTCATTGGTATACATCAACAGGTAGTACACTCAGGCAGTACACTCTTTCAGTCAATAAACAAATGGCAATGCACCTATCACGTGTGATTATTAATTGCATTAGTACAGGAATCGATCATATTATCAGTGTGAACTTCATAGATCAATAGTGGAGATCAGCACATTGTCTCCTGAAGCACCCAGCTGAAGGTCTTAGCCCCATTTTATGTAATCTAGCTGGAGTAAGGTGGGAATGATGAAAGATTTTGATGTGTATAATTCGGTCCCTAGATGAGATAACTGAGGTTTTGTATGTACCACTAAATTCAGACCAGTCATCATCCGTGAGGGAAATATCCATAGAGGTCCATTTTGTCTGAGCCCTACAGAATCTAGGCTTAAAATCAGTCGTGAGGGCAGCATAGTAAGTGGAGACAAGTTTAGTGGGGTTAGGGTGTCTTAGCAGTTTCTCCAATGAGGGTGTGGTTGTAGGGTCATCTATGGAACCAAACTGGGCACGAACAGCATGTCAGAGCTGATAATAATAGAACAGATAGGAGCGTGGTAGGTCAAAGTCAATGCATAGTTGATAGAAAGATTTAAAGCCCTGTGCATCGTATAAATTACATAGGTATTTAACCCCCTTCGATCCAAAGTTGAGTTAATAAGGGGTCTAGGTTATTAGCAATGTAGACAGATAGGGGTATCTGTACCATGACTCCAAGATACCTAAAGGAGGACACTACCTGTAGTCTAGAGTGGGGAATCACAGCAGTATCCAAAGGGAAAAGATTGGATTTACCCCAATTCACCCAGAAGCCAGAGTAATCACTAAAGGTGTTAATTTCGGAAAGCAACGTGTGGAGAGACTCATGAGCATCAGCCAGGTATACCAGGTGGCAATGGGGAGACCCTTAATTAAGGGGGAGGAGCGAATGCGTACTGGAAGTGGCTTCATAGCCAGAGCAAACAAGAGGGGTGACAACGGACACCCCTGCCTTGTGCAATCGGGAAAGAATCGGTAATATGTGAGTTAACTCGGATACGGGCTACTGGAGAGGTATAGAGGAGTCTTATCCATGCTATAACACAGGGGCCAAAGCCATACAGCTGCAACACCTGTAAGAGATATGGCCATTCCACACTGTCAAAGGCTTTACAGGTGTCTAGGGATACGATGGCACGGGTGGGGGGACAGTCATGTGGGTACTGTATATTGTGGAACAGTCTGCGGATATTCATTCTGGTAGATCTGCCAATTATAAAGCCTCCCTGATCACTGTTGACCAAGGTCGCAACTACAGCATTCAAACGGTTTGTCAACACTTTGGTCCAGGATTTTAACATCCACATTAATAAGAGATATCAGGCGGTATGAATCACATTTGAGAGGGTCCTTACGAGGTTTCAATAGTAGTATAATCAGAGCCTCCCGCATAGTGGGGTAAAGAGTTCCGATATCTAGGACCTTGTTGTAAGTATATAAAAGGAATGGGCACAATAGATCTTTGAACTGAGCATACCATTCAGCCAGATATACATCTAGGCCTGGCGTCTTATGTGTTGGTAGCTGGGAAATGGCTTCAGCGATCTCGTCAACCGAAATAGGTGCTTCCAACTCATCTCTGCTCTCAGCCAATAGGGAGGGTAGAGATATGTCGGCCAAGTAGTCATGTAGTTGGCATTCGGTGTAGTCAACTCTGGATGTATATAGGTCTTTGTAAAAGTCTAAGAAAGTCTCCATAATATCCCTAGTGGTGTCACTAATCTGGCCCTGCGTAGTTAGGATATGTGGGATACAAATGGGAGAACAGTCGGGTCTGGTCAGGTATGCCAATAGACGTCCAGCATTTATGCATGCCAGAAACCTGTGTAGATACAGGCACTGCCCCTTTTGCATCATCCAGGAGGAAACTGCTCTGCATGTTTTCTGGGAGTGCCCCTTTGCACAGGACCTGTTGAGGGCCCTGGAACCTGAACTCAAAGACTTTGTACCACAGACTGCAATCACACACTTTGGTGTGTTGAACGGACTCTTCTGTGGAACTCATTCACAGGAGGACATTGACGGTGCCTGGCGGGTGCTGTGTTGCTTTAAGGACGCTCTATGGTGCGCCAGAAAGCGCCTCATCCACCAGCGGGAGAGGATGTCCATCGAGGACTGTCGCAGACTGGTTCACAGTCTGCTCAGAGACTATCACCTGATGGACTTCAAGGAGGAAGAGGAGGTCTGAAGATTTCCCCATTCCCCCCCCCTCTCCCCCGTGTATCCTTTGGCAGTTCAAATAAAGCTTCGGGCCTGTGAACTCTTTACTCCCTCCCCTGCCCCACCTTCTCCACCCCCCCCCCCCATCACACCCGTTGCCCATTTGAATGTTATTTGACTATATGACTGGACTTTTTGTGAAATGTTTTTAAGTACTGCTTTCAGGGTAATGCGGCGTCATGCATGATGTGATGTTTCGGGGTATTACTACTCTGCACAACACATTAGGCATCATACCGCAGGATGAATGTAATTTATTGGTATGCTTGGTGATGTATTGTAATGTAGTGTATTTATGCGCTGCGTCGCAGTACAGATTGGATGTACCCTGTTTAAAGTATTTGTTTTTTTGTATATTTTCTTACAAAATAAAGTATACATTTTTCAATGAAAATAGACGTCCAGCTTTGTTACCATGCTCAAACGATTTCTGAGTAGTGTGTAACATGCGTTTTTTTGTAAGATCTAACAAACGGAGTTTGTACTCCCTACGACTCTGTAGCCATGCATCTCTCGTGTCAGAATCAGGGTTAGTAGCATAGGCAGACTCCGCTGCCAACATGACTGTTTCTAATTCCTCAGTGCGTTACTGATTATTTGTGCGTATAACACCAGTGATGGACATAAAGGTAACGTTCAGTGTAGTTCTAAAGGCCTCCCATTCTGTGGATGGATCTACTGTGCCCAGGTTGTCTTTCCAATAACCAGCAATACCCTTTTTACATTCCCCCTGCACCACCTCAGCCTTCAGCCAGTAGGAGTTCAAACGCCAAATAGTAGGGCCCGAGCCTGGGAGAAGGAGGAGGTCCACAGAGAGAGGAGTGTGATCTGAAACTCCCCTGGGCAGATAGGAGACCGCAGAAACAATGGAAAGAGTGTCCTCCTTGTCTTGGTTTGTCCTCCAGGTCAATCCAAGACAAGGTTCGGAAAGAGTCTGAGTGGCAGGAATACTGGCAAACATCCGAATGTTTCCAACACCATATCTCCATGAGACCATGAACTTGGGTTCACGGTCTACCACCACCCCCCAAGTGGTCCACAGCTGGGTCTAAAATGGCATTAAAGTCGCCCACATAAAGTAAGGGGCCTGGGGGTCTGGACAATAGCTGAAGTGACAATTTAGACAATACCTCCACCGAAAATGGGGGAGGAATATAAATGTTTACAAGGGTGAAAGTAAGCCTGGAGCAAAAACAAAGAAAATAAGCAGAGGGCGGGCATGACAGGGTTAATAGGGGAGCTTGGTGGTAGGATTAGGTAAGGAAGTTGGTGATTGGTGGCAAAAAGTTATTGGGGGTGGAGCAGAGTTAACTGAGACGGGGAAAGATCCCTCCCCAGCTCAGTTTTGTAGAGAGGAACAAGCGTGGAAGCATGGCTGCGGTGGAAGAGCTCTTCGCTTGATTATAGGCCGAGGCTAGGGGACCTGGATGGCTGGAGAGTCGGCTGGCTGCGGCACTGGGTGAGTCTGCCACAGCGGCCTCATCGGGAGAGGGTGAGTCTGCGAGAGGCAGGCAATCCAGGCCGCCTACTCGCTTCTCGCCTGAAGCCCATCCACCCATCCATATAAGGCCACAGGTGCAGAGGATTCGAGCGGGTCGGCCGGGGTCTGGGCCACCCGCGAAGCAGGTAGCGGCACAGCATGGGGGAGCTCACTGTTCCTCGGATCCCCCTCCCATAATGGCGGCTAGGAGAGAAGACCAGCGGGATAAGGCGGATCGGTCAGTGGCGGGGCCGCCCGTGAAGAGTTCGGCGGCGCTGCGAGGCAGAGGGCACTGCACTGCTAGTCCCCATCCCCCACAATCGGCTAATAATTATGGACAGCAGGGAAAGACGAGTCGGCCGGTCACAGGGCCACCCGGGAAGCGCACGGCGGTGCATGAGGCGGCGAAGGGGAGGCATAAGCAGGCGGTTGGCAGTGGCACGGCAGAGAGGAGAGCCAGCAGTCCTATTTCGGATGCTGGGAAAGAGGACTCAGGCCCAGAAAGCCTGGCCCCAGGCCGAACCACGGCAGGGGCGGGGCTCCAGAGGAGGAAGAACAATTTAGTGGCAGCCGGTCACTCCGCTGCAGTGATTGGTGGCCACACGGTTAGAGACGGGCAAGAGAGGGACACCGGCAGTGGCTATGGTCGGCACTGCAGGAAGGTCGGCGGGCCGAAAAAGGCGAGCGGGAAGTCGGTGGGCGGATCTGCAGCGCGGAGGAGGAGCGGCGAGAACAGAAGATCCCCGGCATCCAGTGGTGAAGCTGCTGGAGGGCCTTTTGTGAGCGGAGAAGAGATGGGAGAAGACAGATCTGAAGGAGAGCTGTCGCAGTCGGACGACGATGGGCAGCCAAGAGGCGGTGGCGGTGGAGACGGGACCTTCGGCTGGTGGAAACCCTTCCAGGCCTCAGGGTAAGACGACATGTCATAATTTTTGTAATGTGGGGTGTGATGTGGGTGCGGGGGTTAGTGGGGATCAGGTCTCGGCGGGGCGGTCAGTAACGACCGTGCCTTTTAATCTGTCCGCACAGGTCCCTGACTGGGCAACGGCGGATGCAGGGTTGCAAGGGTTTGTAGCGGGTTTGAAGGAATTGTTAAAAAGGTTCGAGCCAGGGCCAAGCGGAAGTCAATCTCCGGTGGTGGCATGGGTGGATCCTGGGGAGGGACGGGGGATTCGGGATGGCTTGGTCGCGGGCACGGGGAGTTCTCCTGGGCCTAGTGCTGAGCGAGCGGCGCCTGCGACAGAAGTCGGGAGGGTGGCAGTGCAGGCGGAGGTTCCTAAGACACCTGAAGGGGTTATGGGAGAGGGTGCAAAGCAACAAGACTTAGTGAGGCTGGCAAATGCCGCCAAATGCGAGGTTTATGTGTGCTTTGAGGGGCCACTAGGGGCGCATCTGAAGCCGGAAGTAAAGGAAAAAATTTGGAAAGGGGAGTATGTGGAGATTTTTGCGCTCTTGCCCCTTGAGAAATTTAATCTGGATAGGGTTAGGCCTGAGGATAGTAAGAAGGAAGATGAAGAAAAACGAAGGTATAGGCTCATACCCAGGACATTTACGAATTGGCTGCAGGCTTTTGCGATAATGGCAAGTGTGATCGAGGAGAAGAATCCCGAGCACTGTTCGTCATTGTTTTGCTACTTGGACGCCGTGGGAGAAGCTTACAGAGTCTACGGGGGCACGGCGTGGCTGTGGTATTATGAGCAATTTAGACAGCGGAGGACTATTCACCCATCATTGAGGTGGGACCATAAGGACATCAGCCTATGGATGCGCCTCATGACTTCAGCTAGGCCGACGAGTCAGTTTTTTCAGGGTGGGGCCGGTGGTTCAGCCAACCCCGGACAATCGGCCACAAGAAAAAAAGGGGTTTGTTGGCAATTTAATGAGGGGTCCTGTAGATTTGGAGGGTCGTGCAAATATAAGCATGAATGTTCAGGTTGCGGGGGGGGACACCCGGGATCACGGTGTTTCAAACAAGGAAAGGGCCGCGCCGGCGAGTCTATTAGTAAAGGGGACAACGCCGGTGAGAGCGGGAAGGATGGAGCCCTTCCTAGATAGGTACCCGGATAGGGAGGCAGCGCGGGTGCTAGCTCAGGGGTTTTTGGAAGGTTTTAGAATCCCTTCTCGTCTGGTGGACACCCCCCCCCCCCGAGGTCACGCAATTTGAGGTCAGCGCTGCTTCATAGTGATGTGGTGGGTGAAAAGTTACAGAAGGAAGTTAGGTTAGGCCACATGTGTGGTCCTTTTGCAGACGTACCAATACCGGACTTGGTAGTGTCCCCGCTAGGTGTGGTGCCAAAAAAAGAGCCTAATAAGTTTAGGCTGATACACCACTTGTCCTACCCAAAAGGGGGGTCGGTGAACGATGCCATCGACCCAGAGGAGTGTGCTGTATCGTACACGTCATTTGATGCAGCGGTATTTTGGGTTCGGAAGTATGGGCAAGGGGCACTGCTGGCAAAAGCGGACATAGAGTCCGCTTTTCGCCTGTTACCGGTTCATCCAGAGAGTTTTCGTTTATTGGGTTGTTGTTGGCAGGACGAATACTACGGGATCGTTGTTTACCTATGGGGTGTTCGATATCCTGTGCTTTGTTCGAGAAGTTTAGTTCCTTCATTGAATGGGTGGTCCGGGACGTCGCGGGATTGAACTCCATCATCCATTACTTGGATGATTTTCTCTGCGTGGGCCCCCCTGGGTCCTGTTGGCAACGCTGGAGCATATTGCAGAAAAATTTGGCATCCCGCTGGCTCCGGAGAAGACGGAAGGTCCAAAAATGGAGTTGAGCTTCTTGGGCATTATTCTGGACACTGAGGCAATGGAGTGTAGGCTACCCGAGGATAAGTTGACGGCGTTACAAGCGGAAATCCGGGCGGTCATCGGAATGCGGAAAGTTCAATTAAGGGCTTTACAATCATTGCTAGGTAAGTTGAACTTTGCGTGTCGAATTTTGCCTATGGGAAGAGTATTTTGCAGGCGGCTGTCTGCAAGCACGGCGGGGGTGGAGTCTCCTAAGCACTATGTACGTTTGCTGAAGGCTCACAGGGAGGACCTGAAAGTTTGGCACACGTTCCTAGCTAAGTTCAACGGCAGGGCGTTGTGGATGTCAGGGCCAGTTAGCAACTTTGATCTGGAGTTGTATACAGATGCGGCGGGTTCAGCAGATTTTGGAGCCTTTTTCCGAGGTAAGTGGAGTGCGGGGCCATGGCCACAGTCCTGGAAGGATGCAGGTTTGCTGAAAAACAAGCTACTGTTGGAACTGTTCCCGGTGGTATTAGCGGTAGAGTTATGGGGTGAGTTTTTTAGGAATTTAAAAGTGAGGTTTCATGGGGACAACCTGGGAGTGGTGCAGGTGATTAATAAGGTTTCAGCGGCGTCACCGCCGGTGATCAGGTTGCTTAGACACCTTGTCTTGCGATGCCTACAGTTGAATGTGTTTATATATGCTGTGCACCTCCCAGGAGTGGAAAATGTCGTTGCTGATGCACTATCTCGCTTTGGGACAGATTCCGGGACTTGGCGCCAGGGGCAGAGCGAGAAGGGGTCCCGTGTCCAGACTGGCTGTGGAGGATTGCCTTGGAGGATTAGCAGACTGGATAAAACGGTCGGTGAGCGATGCGACGTGGGCCGCATACAACAGGGTATGGCAGGAATGGGTATCTCTGCTGAGGCAGGTGAAGGAAGTACAAGAAGACCAAGATCTCAGGTTGTTGGTTTTATATTTCGTCTCCAGGAATTTAGAAGATGGGGTGTCAGTGTCTGGGCTGGAGAAGAAATTGGCAGGTTTGGCGTTTTGGTTAAAGTTTCAAGGTTTACCTGACCTTACTAGAGATTTTTTGGTTAGGCAGGCACTAAAAGGTTACAGGCGTGCTAAGCCGGAGAGGGACTCCAGGCGTCCGGTTTCTTTTCAGTTGTTGGGTCAGTTAGTTCGGTGTTTGGACACTGCTTGTTCGTCAGGATACGAGGTAGCGTTGTTCAAGGCGGCATTCGCCTTAGCGTTTTTTGGGGCATTTAGGATTAGTGAGTTAGTTAGTCCCTCCAAAAAAGAAAAAGGGGGGTTGGGGGTGTCGGATGTCAGATGTGGTGAGGATAGGTTGCGCATATTGGTCAAGAAGTCAAAAATGGATCAGTGGGGCAAGGGTAAGACCGTGCAGGTTTTTTCGTTGCCCGGTTCTCCCTTGTGCCCAGTAAACTTGGTTCGAGAGTTTTTAGCGATACACCTGGGGGAGGAGGCCCCCCTTCTAATACATCAGGACGGATCATTTTTATCTCGCTTTCTATTTATCGCGATTTTCAAAAGATGTTTGGGGGCATTAGGTTTGGAAGGTGAAAAGTTTTCATCCCATTCATTTAGGATAGGGGCGGCTACGGAAGCGGTTCGGTGGGGCTTGGATGAGGCAGCAGTAAAGAGGATTGGGAGATGGGAATCTAGGCGGTTTAAGTCGCCCGCAATTATTGGATGTTTAAAAAAAAAAAAAAACATATTTTGTTTTGTAATATTGTGCAATATGATACAGGTTGATGTTTTGTTGGGAGTTATTGATGTATTGGGGTTTTTTGTTTGTGTTTCTTTTCTTGCAGGTCGACGGCAATGCCTTGTGTGGATAGTGGGCCACTCGTATGTTTGTTGGGGGGCCAGGAGGGGAGATGCAAGAAGGGATGGGAGACAGCTAGGGTTTTCTAGGCAGGAAGCATGTCTTGGCACACCTGGACAGAGCGCCGGATGTGTTAGTGTTACATGTAGGTGGCAACGACCTAGGGTTACGGTCAATGTTGGATTTGGTGCGAGACATCAAATTCGATTTTTGGCAGCTCAGGATGTCTTTTCCACGCATGCTCATTGTGTGGTCTGATATCGTGGCACGTACCACGTGGAGACTGGCCAGATCAACCGGGCCAGGAAGAAGGTCAACAAAGAAATTAGCGGTTTTGTGGTTAGGAATGGAGGCCTGGCCATACGGCACCTTGAATTGGAGGTAGATACCTGGAGATATTTGAAGAGAGATGGAGTACACCTGAACGATGTGGGGATTGATTTATGGGCATTGGGTCTGCAAGATGGGATCCAGCGAGCTTTGAGGGTTTGGCAGGGCACACAAGGGTAAGGTGTTACCCTGGTGTGTGCTGTGGCGTGATGTTGGTCTCTGTGGGAGAAGGATTAAACCCCAGATATGTAAGAGATCGGGACCCATTGCTAGTATGAGGCCTGTTGGTGAGATTTCAGCTAACAAGGGTTTTAGCTTAAATTGGTTATTGGTGCACTGCTGGCTATTGGTTGGTTGTCTCCGAGCTAGCTTGTCAGCTGGAGGCCTATATATTTTGATTTATAGCACCGCAGTGCCTGAGTGTTTTGAGTTCTAAGTTTGGTGGGTTTTTCCCTGCAGAGACCAACGGAAGTTGTAGTTAAAAGGATATTTCAGGTGTTCATACGGTTATGTTTATGCTGATGTTAAATTATTATTATTGGTTTATGTTTAATAAAGAGAATTGGCTGCTACGGCCAATATTTTACTCCATATGGGTGTGGTCTCAATTATTGGGGTAAAGGTTGGGGTATGCAGCTAACGGTTGGAAGGTGTAAATGGGGGTAAGCAAGTGACATCTATTATACAGTAGTCATGTCACAGAGAAAATTTGTAAGGTGAGTATAATAAATCTCCCATCGGCATCAGCAGAGAGAGATTTGGCCAGTAGAATAGAGAACCCCCTGGAGTAGTTTGTGTATGTGGTAAGATTGGGCCCGCCCTGGGCACTTGAGGTTTCTTCTCATCTTAGTGCCAGTAAGGTGAGTTTTGTGGAGGCAAATGATATGGGGGTGACTTTTTTTAAATGGAAAAGACCAGGAACCGCTTCTGGGGTGCATTAAACCTCTAGTATTCCATGAGACTATCTTTAAGGGCTTCGTCATGTTAAGGTAAACAATACAAAATGATCACATAAGGATACAGCCATATGTAATACCTAATTGGTCGTGCCACCCAGAACATACTTGAGCATGCGTACATAATGTGAAGATCTAAGGTTAGATTAGTAAGAGCAGTTAAGGTTATAAAAATGAAAAACACTTTGCAAATATCTAAATAACTTCATTAAGGAAGTTCTAGGAGGGAAAGGTCCTCTTTTGCCCCTAATTCATAAACTCCTGAGGTTTAAAAGTCCTAGCAATCTCTTAGGGTTCTGGGACCAAAGTAAAGCTTGGAACTTCATAAGCCCTCTTCTCCACGAGGGGCCGCTGGAGTTAGAGAAACATCAACAGCTGTCAGAGCCTATCTGAAAGCCACAACCTCCTTCCAAAAAAACAGACTCTCTTTTTCTTTTACAAACAGGGTCTTAAAAAAGACATCCTGCCTCCAAATCTGCTTTTGCTAGGTTGATAAGACAGCTCACTGTAAAAGTCTAAACTCTAAAATGCATAATACCTCCAGTACCCTTACGTGCTCATCACTTATCTGTTGCGCAGCTTTTTAAGACCACCACCTGGTCTTCAGCTCATACATTCACCAAGTTCTACCAGCTGGATATCCAAGTCTCTGTGGATGCAGCTTTCAGCTTCAAGGCTTTTTCAACATCACTCTTAGTATGGTCTTTCTGTTTGGTTGGACTCATTGGCACAGTTATGTTTGCTTGTTGTTGCCCACCCTTCTGATTCCTTGCTTGGGGATATCCCAGGGTCTATGAATCTCCAGCCTGTGTCCTGGACTGTACTATTGAGAGGAATTTTAACTTAACTGTATATTCTGTATCTTGGAGTATAGTGCAGGACACAGACCACCCTTCCTTCTGTTCCTGTGTTACTCTGTATTGCTTGCTAAAAACGGAGGTATAATGGTGTGGGGTAGGGTTATAGGGGTACGGGAAAGGGGGGGCATATCCAAAGGCTTTGCCAGTGTCCAAACACCTGACAATGGCAGCCTATAAGTCAGAGTCTTTAAAAATCCAGCCTGTGTCCTGTACTGTTCTCCAAGAAACAGAATTGTACAGGTAAGTCAAAATGATTTTTTGTGCCTTTAGATACACTTTAACCATTCAGGCTGATTCATAGAAAGTCGATCAAAGGAAAAGTAGCAGCATGATTGATGGCAAGGATAGTCCCATAGGTGCTCTGAGCACCCAAAGAACATTTCCTAATGACTGCGCAAAATGCTTTCTGCAAGGACTGTTACTTCCTTAGGCAGCCTTGATTCCTCAACTTGTCAGGGTTTTCCTGATATAAAAATACAGACCGACGCGTTTCGGTCATCGGTTGATGACCCCAGATGATGTCTTATTAGACGAAACGCGTCGGTACGGGCTCTGCTGTTGGCACTGCGTCACTATATTTTTACCAAAGCGCTTTTTTACCTTCTCAAATGTGAGTGTTCATTTTTATAATTTTCAATAAATGTTCCCTGCTTAAAATGAATCACACTATGTGGCCTATCTTTTCTCCTCCTTATAAACGCACCATTTGGAGAAAGTCTTTTTGATCCAGTCCTTAGTCACTAATCCCCTGGTGAGAATCCATTGGAAACAATACTGTGATGGACCCTTGAAGTTTATATTCCCATATTGGAAGTTGTGTATGCTGATGTACGTTTGAAGTTACTTATTCAATGTGATCACTGATTTATGGACTATATATACGCTTAAGAATGCACATGCACTTTATATTGTTTACAGTATTATTGCACTGTATTAGATTATTGTTTATTATGTATTAATTCTTTTTATTGTGTATGCCAAACACTGAACTTACTGATCACAATTCATAGCTTCATATGACTTTCTATGCATTAAGTAATTTTTGCATTTAGCATCTGTTTGTTTGGTTGAGGTTCCCTCAATATTATCAACTCAGCGCTGCACTTTACCATATATATAGCTAACTTATTTACAAACTGACCCTTTGTTGTGCTGGCTGCTACTGTACACCATTTAAAGAGACAGCGCTGTTTTTTCCTTTCCTTTTTATCTCGATCTAAGGCTCTGGCAATCAATCTCCTTGAACACCCTTCACACATTTTCTACAGGTCATCAGATAAGTGGCCTTGTAAACCCCCTGCGTGGTTCCAAAACCCATCACAATTACCGCTGTTGGTAAGGTATAATTTCATAACTACCCTGAAACATTTTTCTCTCACTTCTGAATTTAAAGTGATTGTAAAGTCTTGTTTTAAAAAAAAACAAACAAACATGTTATACTTACCTCCTATGTGTAGTGGTTTTGCACAGGGCAGCCTGGATCCTTCGCTTCTCGGGTCCCTCTTCACTGCTCCTGGTCTTTCTCTCCTGTCGATTGCCCCCAAAGCAAGCAGCTTGCCATGGGAGCACCTGAGCTGAGCTGCAGCTCTGTGTGTCCATTTAGACACGGAGTTGCCATTTGGCCCTGTCCCCTCTCTCTCCTGATTGGCTAACTGACTTTGATTGACGGCCAATGGCACCACTGCTGTGTCTCAGCCAATCAGGAGGAGAGTCTCGGATGGCCTAGGGACTCGTGGACATAGCTGGACAGAGATGGGGCTCAGGTAAGTATTAGGTGGTGCTGGAGAGGCTGCTATACACAGAAGGCTTTTTATCTTAATGCATAGAATGCATTAATATAAAAAAACCTTCTGCCCCAAACTCACTCAACCATGTCTTGCTTTGCCACAAACTTGTCACAAAGTTGAGAGCATGAAATTGTCCAAAATGTCTTGGTATGCTGACGTCTTAAGAGTTCCCTTCACTGGAACTAAGGGGCCAAGCCCAACCCCTGAAAAACAACCACACACTATAATCTCCTCTCCACCAAATGATTTGGACCAGTGCACAAAGCAAGGTTCATAAAGACATGGATGAATGAGTTTCGGTTGGAGGAACTTGACTGGCCTGTGCAGAGTTCTGACCTCAACTCAATAGAACACCTTTGGGATGAATTAGAGCTGAGACTGTGAGCCAGGCCTATTCTCCAACATCAGTGCCTGACCTCACAATGCGCTTATAGAAGAATGGTCAAACATTCCCATAGACACACTCCTAAACCTTGTGGACAGCCTATTGAACCCTACAGACTAAGACTGGGATGCCATTAAAGTCCATGCATGTATAAAGGCAGGCCCAATACTTTTAGTAATATAGTGTATATATATATATATATATATATACATATATATATATATATATGTGTGTGTGTGTGTGTGTGTGTGTGTGTGTGTGTGTGTGTGTGTGTGTGTGTGTGTGTGTGTGTGATAGATCAAAGTTTATTGACATAAAGGGGATTCTTTGTTGCATGACACATTATACATAAATGGTTGTTAGTGACTTAATGGTAAATACATTTTGTTTTATCATTACGTAGTCCATGCTCACATTGATACTTTTATTGTGCTAAAAAATCTCTACATAGAGTAAACAGACTGAATGAATCAAGCCAGGGTAGTTTATATTTACTCATTTATTTCACACTAATTAGCATGACAGAAGGATGGAGGCACTGTCATATATTAATTCATTAAATAATTCATATTGCTGTCAACCTGCCCACCAAAATACCAATAGTAGAAAGTAAGGTCTCTAACAACAAGCCTTACTTCTGAAGCTTATGTTCAACAGCAGCCTTTAAATAAAGTATACTTTGATTTAATGCAGAATCCTTCCCTATTCACTTCTTTATATTTTGATTAAAGGAGGAACTGTAGCAGTCAGTTGCTGGGAATGGATGATTGTAAAGCAGGTTATTGTTTTTATCCAGACTAGAGTTCTCCTTTAAGCCTGTAAATTTAATATAACAAATATATCTGAGCACAATGCAGACAGCTGATTCCCGTGGATAACCCACCTCTTGTCAAGACATTAATGCACCTAATTAGGTCTTGTATACTGTATATTAATGTGTGCACATTTTCACCAGCTCTTGAATTCTAGATTAGATGCATCCTCTGACTTTGATTATTCTGATTCATGTTTGTATGCTGACATTTTTTCCTTGTTATTATTATATTATGCTGCATTACTACAAGTATCACCTGGGACAGAAATCCAGCCTGATGTTTACCTTTAATACGTTTATGACATTGATTCTACATTTACATAGAAACTAGCAAGAGTGAAGGGTGAGTGTACATTGGCATGGTGAGAGAAGGGGTACAAGCAAGTTAATGTGGGGGGGGGGGGGGGTGCAGGGTTCAAGGGTTCATGGTACAGTGTTGGGGGAAGGGCAGGGGATTCTGTACAGACATAGCCTGAGTATCAAGCATAGGTGCAATTGTAAGGGGGCAGTACAGGAACGGTGGTGAGAGCAGGCATTGTAGTGAAAATACAAAGTGTAGACATGCAGGTGCAATGTGGAGGTAGATAATGGTGGTGAGTTTGAGAAGTTTGGGGGGTGGGGGAGCATCCGGTATGGCAGGGGTAAGAGCACAGGGCCACAACAGTGGGAGCAGAGAGGGCTTGCAGGCATTGGCAGGAAATGTGTATATGACCTGTGCAGGTGCATTAGTGGGAGCTGGGAAAAGGCATGAGCATACACAAGTTAAGTGGTAAGAGAATAGCAAGGTGCAGGCATGATGGTGAGACTGGGGATAAAGCATTCACAGGTGCAGGGAACAGATGTAGTGGTGGAAAGGTAGGAGGAGGGGGTACTGATATAAGGGGAGGATGGAGGTAAAGAATGTCAGGAAGTGAGAAGTATGGCAAGAGGTGTAGATGGTCTGCGGACATGAAGGGTTGGGTACAGAGTTACAGAAGGGAGTATGGATATAAAGGATGAGAATAGAAGGGTAATATGGTAAGAGGTAAAGATGGTCCACATAGATAGAGGTGTACAGAAAGGAAGTGTGGGCTGGCAGAAGGGGGTCAAGGCCTTAAATGGGCAGCAAGATCCTGAGCATGCGCAGCAGTGAGCAATCTTTATAGCCACTGCTGCACATGCGTGGGAGCTCATCTCCATATTTCTGACATCAAAATATAGCAACGTTATGGCACATACGCTGAATATCATCACCTTATGGTAATATCAGAAATATGGCAACAAGATCCTTGTACCCTTGCGCCGTGGTCGCAGTAAATATTGCCCACCACTGTGCATGCACAGGCTCTTGTTTTCATATTGCCTTGCCTCCATATTGAAAAAAGCATTGTGAAGTGCAGAAGCATCAGGTGTGACAATACACTATGCATAGGGGAACCTGTACACATGTGGAAGACATGGATGTATTCCTAATGATGGCTTGGCTGTGACTGCCACCTGTCATTGCGATGGAACCCAGACACCATCTTTGTCCTGGGGTTGAACTTTTTTTTTTCAAAAATGGTAAAATTAGGAATTTTGACGTCAGCTGCCATAAAATTGCTTACATGTACATTAATACCTATTCTTTATTACTTTTTGACCTTTATTTCTCAGTTTCAACCTGAAACTACGGGTAAACAAAAAGACAATTTACATCCTGTATTCCTCTTTTATTATAATTATAAGATTTGTGAACATTTAATATTATTTCTATCTTTGTAGATGAATTAACCACCAGGCTTCAATCTGGCTTCAGGTGCCAAGTTGACAGTGATGCAGCTTCCATCCGGGAGTACACGCCAGGCTGAGGAACATACCACTAAGCTATAAGTTAAACACCAACGAAACCAGAGCCTGGATCATTCTTCCTGTCTTTCTGAACCTAAGTGATCTACCTCTTTCCCCCTCTTCTGCTTTATGGTATATGGTTTCTTCCACATTCCTTATGCCACTACCACAGCCCTGGCAGTGAGCTGCATGCTGCACTGATGATGCAACACTGCCTCAACAAGCCACCCAAAGCCGCTGCCAAGTTACTACCACTCCTCATACTCCTGCTGACATCACTTTCTACTGCTCTGCTTCACTTAATCACACTTGCCTGTTGACAGGTCCACCCCAGTCGCCACCCCCTGGTTTCCACCACTGCTGTGACCCATTCAGGGACGGTAATCTATCTTGGGTCCCTACACCAGGAACCCAAGATAGATTACTGGGATTGTCCCGGGAAAATCGGGACTGTTGACAAGCGTGTGTAAAGGCAGGTGTCCCAATACCTTTAGTATATATATATATATATATATATATATATATATATATATATATATGATAGAGCAAAGTTTATTGACATAAAGGGGATTTTTTTGTTGCATGACACATCATACATTTCCACCACTGCTGTGACCCATTCAGCGACGGTAATCTATCTTGGGTCCCTACACCAGACCCTCTGTGACCAGAGGTCCCCGGGACCACATTTGACCCGAGCTCCCCTGCCTCCCAGCATCCCTGCACACACCCAGGGGTGCCGCTCAGTCCCGTCAGTCTCTTGCCTGTTCTAGCAACTTCTGCCAGGAAGAGATAGGGCAGTTTAGCAGAATTTAGAAGGCACATTTCAGACATATTTTGAAGATGAGAACTTTAGTTCCACGCGTGTTTCTTAACCCACAGATGGAAACTCACCATCTAGAATGAATCTTCAGCATATATAATGTCAAATGCACTAGTTCCCTTTAAAAGATTATTGCTCTTCCCTAAACCACTTCTATATTCTCTATTAAGCTCATGCTCAGGTACATAGCCTCTACAGAATATAAAAAGAAACCATAGTGTACTCAGCAAATATAAAATGTTATTAAAAAGACAGTCAAATAAAACTCTGCCCTAAAGTCAGTGTATGCAGGGAAAAACTGTCCTTAGGCAAGTGTGTCTTGCGCCAACCTCCCAGATTGCAGAAGCATCTCTCTAAAAAACTCTACCTTCTGGAATGTTCATTGATGTCATGAGACACTGCCCTATGCATTACATCCTCTGGATTTCGACAGGAGCTTTGAATTAACATTTTAGGCATACGTAAAAAGAAAGGGCAGTTGCTGCTTCTTGCAGTCTGCCCACACTTCAGTGGGCTTTGTTTGGCAGCCTCAAAGTCCTCCATGCAGTTGGTGAAGGTAACAGGCTTTGGCGCTAGGGGTTGGTGCCATGAAGAAATCCGATCCCTGGCCTCTGGTATTGGGGGGTTTAGATTTACCAAAGCATGAAACTGTCATGTTGAGAGAGGCTTCCATCCCAATTAGGCCTTCCCAGTAGCTATTCATCAGAGCATAAAACATGGATAACAATCCTGGACCCTGGCCTATCATATTGGAGACTTAGGGGAGTGTTTCATCACAGCATAAAACATAGAGAACAGCTCTTGTCCTCTGGAGTTGTAGGTTCAATGGAGAAGCAAAAATTACTACTGAAGGCAGAATTTCCCACTTACAAAACAGAGACAGGACTTTGCTTTCTTTTTTTATGTGAGAATGCAGCTGCCAATGAGGATCGCCACAACATTTGGCCAATAGAGCAATACAAGAATAACAGCGTTCATCATAGCAAATTATATTGCACAGAAATGATCTACCTCCTCTTCTGGAAGTCCCCTGCCAGGGCTGTCTGCTCCTCCCTCATCTGGGTGCCTCCTTAGCAACCAGGGCACTATGGAGGCACTCATGTTTGCGCACACTCACAAGCTGGGCTATGTTGGTCCATAGACAAACACAGCACTGGAAAGCCATGCCCCTGCTTCCTTCTCACATGAGTTTGACTGACAGCAGCAGGAGCCTATCTCCTGTGAAAGCAGAAAGTAAGGGGATATAAGGGGGTATAAGGGGAGAGGCGCTGCACTGAGAGAGTGCTAGAGCAGTGAAAGGAGTCAGATAGGTGTTTAGGGATGGGGGTGGGTTGGATAGGTTGTGGGGGAATTTTTAACCTTAAGGCAGGGAATGCATTAAACTGTTTGTTACCCCAACACTTCATATTCATGATATGTGCCTGTTGTACCATGTACTAATATGAGAAGGTCTCCTGTTCACTTTGTATTGCTTCCTTTATGTGAAATCCCTGGTGGTCCTGCTAGTCCCTCTGCTTTCCTAGTAAAAACTGACCATGCTAAGCAGGAGAACACACCATGGTCAGTTCTCTAGCTATGCAATGATCATAATTCCTGTTGGTATAACTGAGAAAAAGGCGCCACCACTCAAAAATACCACCACTGCGCCTCTGGATAAGTGATTTTATCTGAAAGCTGCCACTTAACAAAAAACAAATATAAAAGCTGAATTTCAACTACTGGTCAGTATGCAATAATGATACAAAGTCAAAATAGCGGCGCTTGTTCTGACATGCTCCCCGCTGCACAGCCATTCACTGGGAAGCTCATTGTGCTGCTGATTCTCCTCCCCACAGCTCTTATGCAGCTGAGAATAGAGGGAATGAAGAAAAGGTATTTATATTGTTGTTTTATCTCTATACAATCATGTTTTGTCTTTTATTGCTATTTTAAACTAAATGTATTGTTTTACAAGGTGATCATTTACAATCACTTTGAGGCAAACAATCTTTTGACCTTAGAACCATTTTAAGATTAATGGTCATTATTTGAAAGGATGGAGGTTGGTCAGTTAACCAGAAATTGGAGGAAAGGGGGAGGGCCTCGGCTAGCAGGATCCAAAGTATGATTAAGCCCTGGTTCACATTGGTGTCAAATCGCATGTCAAATCGGCGGCAATTGCCAGCAATAGCACTGTCCTAATCGGTGCGCCGCTGCAATTGCGGCACCGCACCAATTTTAAAAAGTAGTTTCTGTACTACTTTTAGCGGTTTCAGGGTGCGATTTGCATTGACATCTGTGCAGAAACCCGCACAGATGTCTCTGAAATCGCAGCCGAAATCAGGACTGACAAGCGGGAGTGAAATTGTTCGAGTTCAGCTGAACTCGCACGGCTTCATTCCCGCAGCTCAGTGTGAACCAGGGCTAAAGTGGAAGGTAGAGGGTCAATTGGAGGATTGTCAATCAACAGTCCAGTTTGAAATCATTAAGTGTATTGGAAACATTGTACAACAGATTATTGGTAATCAGTTGGCAAGGTTTGAATAAAAGATTGCTAGACATGCAAAATATTTTGGACCTGTGTTCCCTTATGTAGGGGGGCCTCTACCCATTCCATATGGAAAACATAAGATAGCTTACCTGCAAACAGAGAGATGGTGGAGGTCTCAGGGTAGATCCATTTATGCGGGATATCTTTATTTGCTACAAGATATGTAATGGTGAGGACTTAAGGATAAGAACAAATAAAGTGGGTATAATGGTTCCATTTAGACACATTTTTTGCAGATCAGGCTCCTTCCCTGGCCACTATAGAAGATGTTCAGCTCTGATAGACACTGGAGGATCTTGATAGTCCTATTCAGGGTAGATATCCCTACACCTGACCATGGAGGTTGGATTTATAGGCTAGACTTAGACTGTATGTTTTTTTTAGACTCCTGGTGCATAAACATGTGTTTATGGAATGGGCAAAGAGTTAAAGCAAACAATGAACAAGGTTTGATTCAGTCATGTGTCCATGGCAGCACATGGCAAAAGGTGTTTTACTGCAACGCTCTACTCATTTTCAATGGCACCCCATTGCACCTACTCAAGGCAAGAAAACAGACCTGTGTTTTACCGCACACAGATGTAGACTATGCAATATGGTACATGGAATTTCGATCCGTCTGTGGGCAGCTTAACACATAGTGATAAAACTAAAATTTTACTGTTATTCAGCTATGAAACAATAGTACCCATACAAGGGGATCAGTCCATCCTCCCACTTTCAAAGTGGGTGCACATATATTTGTTGACAGCATGTAAAACCATCCTTTGGCTGAGAGCACTGATCTGAGACGGTCATGACCCTTAGACAGAAGCTGGCCTGGCTGCCGTACACATTGGCCAAACGTCAGGTGGTTTTTATTGAACCGGCCAATGCCGTCCAACATTTGGCCAGTGTGTACTGTACTAGGCTTTAGCTTGACCCATAAATCTAAGGCAACTTGTTTTTGTTACTTGCAGCCATCAATCGGCTTTTTTGGATTGGTGGTCATGGATCAGACAGACAGTCTAAATGAGGCACATGGTGATAAGTTACAATTATCACCGTTTGGCATTATAAAATCAATGGAATGTCATAAATGTTAAAAGTTCTGCTGTAACATGGCTAACACATGGTGACAATATAATTAGCAGTATTTGAAGAGTCTCTCATCAGTCACAGAGAAGTAAGTTGCTGTCGATCTGCTTATTTTACACCATATCTTGAGAATAAATTCTGACAATCCCACATCATAAAATCCATATTCCATGTCTTGAGGAATAAAATAGCTAATTGGTGACTCTGCTTCCCAAGAGGTGCAGCTGATTCTGAAGTCTTTCCATTTGATTGGATTTGCCTATTGGTGATAGATGAAGTTTGAAATAACCTACGACTGGGTAAGATCAATTTAGTTGAAGAAAACAATAAAAATGTGAAAAGCAATTAGCTTCTCTGCGCATGGAAGAGTTCTGTATCCTTCAAGCAATCTTACAGTAGAAATCAGTATTTGAATTTAATGTCAAAATAGCGTATTTTAACCAAGTAAGTACGCATTTAAAGTGGTTGTAAAGCTAGAAGTTTTGTTTTTACTTTAAATCATTCAATGCATTAATGTAAAAAAAACCTTCTGTGTTCTGCTCTCCCTCCAGCCCCTCCTATACCTACCGGAGCACGATCTCCATCAGCGCTTGTAAGGGTAGGGTGCATGTTACAGTAGGCGGATGACACCTCTTTCATATCTTCCTCATGAACTCATTGGGCACCAAGTAGGGGACACACAGGAGGCCTTTTTTGGGCTATACCAGGTGATGAACAGAGTGACTCGTCCCAGCACAGGGGTAACACCTTGCCCGAAGGCGTGATCACCAATGCCCGGGACCAGGCGAGGGCCACGGTCATGTGAAAGTCAAAAATTAGGTAGTCTCCCAACTCAGTAATGAGCCACTTGTGTGTAGGGTTAAATGCGGAGTTCTTCCAAAGATACTGTCCTACACATTTGAACAGGTGTATGTGTTGCATTAGGAGGGGCATGCCGAGTCTATGCCCACTCCACCAGTTAGCGTACCTCTGTTACCTCACTCCCAGTAACAGAATGGGGTCCTGCTGAGCACATAGCCTAGACCTCATGCGTGCTTCACTTAACCCTTCTCCTTGCATACCAATTGACCAGGTATTAGATCTCCGTAATGCTAATCCATTCCCGGAGACCGATGGAGCGCCCCTCTAAATTTTTTGCGCCTGGGGCGGTATCACTGCCTGCCCCCCCACCCCCCCACGCTACACTACTGATCCAGAGTCAGATTAGGTAAGTAAAGCTCATAATTGGCAAGTAGCTATAATTCGCTCCTGGGCTGCCATCCAGAAACTGACTTTACTGTCTAGAAGTAGGATATGACTGAACTGGAACCATCATGCAGGAAAGAAGTATGAATTTTCTGATTTGATTTGGTCAGTGACTCATTACAATGTGAAGCCAGAATCAGGATGACAGTTCACAAAGGGAAAGGGAGGAGGTAATCCCTAAAGCCGCTCACCGTCCTTTTCGGCAGTAGTAACAGAATGTCAGAGTGGCAACCTCAGCCTGTCTCCAAGCAGGCCAAGCCCCCAATGTGTTATGCTCCGCCCCCTGGAGCTTAGTCATGGGGATTTTGCCATTCTGACATTCTGATACTACTGTGGAACAGGATGGGTGTGCGGCTTTAGGGATTACCTCTTCCCTTTCCCTTTGAGCTATAGCGGGAGCTAGGACAAGCTCCATTCTTTGCGGGCACTCGACGACCGCATATACCCCACGCAGTCTGAACAGCACACCAAGTTATTGTAGGTCATCAGGATGACAGTGTTGGACCCTACCCCCTTTGAAGGCAACTTGATAAACCTCTTTTCGAAAACATTAGTTTTCTGTCTCTCTGTTGTCAGTATAGAAACTGACATTAAACAAGTTCCACCAAAATTTTCCTCTAAAACAAGGTTCCCTGAATACTTACATAAGGCCAAATGTGGCGTGTTCTCTTCTATGTACAGTAATATACTTCACCCATTATCCTATCAATGAAATGCAATAATAATTGTAGAAATATATAAACATTAGAATTCCTTGCCACATGTTCACTTATCTGCTGGAAGCTCTGCAACACACGTAAGAAAAGAGGTCACACATGACTTGGAGCCATAATGCAGTAAATTAGGCCAATTGTTACCTGCACACAGCTGCTGGTACCCAATAATGTGGATTTAGTTAGGTATGAAAAAAGTGTGTTCTAGTATCTCAACAGTCTAGCTAAAGCATTATCCATTCTTTGTCTTTTTATTTAGTGGTACTAAACTTAAAGTGGTTGTAAACAATCCCTTGTAAAACAACCCATTCATTTAAAAATAGAAATGAAAGGCAAAACATTTGTGTAGATATAAAAAAAACATTATAAATACCTTTTTTTCCCCCTTTTTTATAAGTGATCTAATTTCCTCTGTTCTCAGCTGTATAAGTGCTGGAGGGAGGAAAAGCAGCAGCACACTAAGCTTGCCAGTGAATCTCTGTGCAGCGGAGGCATGTCAGGAGAAGTCTGATTATTGGAGGAGAGGCGGCTGAGTTCCCAGGATAGCTAGAGAATTGACCACTGTGTGCTTTCCTGTTTAGTGTGGTCAGTTTTTAATAGGAAAGCAGAGGGATTGGCAGAATCACCAGGGATTTCACATACAGGAAGCAATACAAAGAGAACAGAATACTTTCTCATACAAACACATGGTACAGCAGGCATATATCAGGAATATGAAGTGTTGGGATCAAAAACACTTTGAAATATATGTAAACTCTCACTTTGTAAAACAACCCATTCAGTTTAAAATAGAAATGAAAGTCAAAACATTTGTGTATAAATATAAAATGACATTTCAAACACCCTTTTTACTCCTTTTTTATAAGTGATCACATTCTCTCTGTTCTCAGCTACACACGACACTAATAATGTTTTAATTACATGTTGCATTAGATTAGAGTTAGCCTGCCTATGTTACGCCCCTTGTTACCATAAAGGTACAAATGTAATCTTAATGTGATACCTGCGTAATCATGTATATAAAAAACTTAAATTGTGCTGAATAAACAGTTATTTGGAAGGATGCTGAGAGTATCTTTTTGTGTCTTTCTGTGTCTGTTCCCTACTGCAGTAGTTTTTATTTACTTTGGAACCACTAATCATAATCAATATGAGGATAAGAGTTGCCTATCTATAAAATTTTCAGAACATCCACCATGCCTCCTCTGACAAAACCTCTGACTGCGGGTCCCAAATTCATCCATTAGTTGTGGCTAATATGAGGCAATCTTACCCTTCCTGTTTTAAGTTTTCTTTTAGCAAAAGGAGGCAAGGACCCATGATGGGTGGGAAGATTTTGAAGATTTTGAGAGCTAGATTTTTGTCAATTTGCAGAAAAAAAAATGTAAAAAGTTCTATCCCTTCCATGCTCTACTAAAATGCATTTTTGGTTGTGTCCCGTTTGGAGATATTTCTCATCACTTCCTGTCATGACAGGAAGTGAAGGCAATCTCCACAACATAGATGGGAAGAAAAATCTGTAGCCCTTCCCTGCTCCATCTAAAATCCAAATAAAGTGCCTGGAATTGGGCTTTAAATCTTTTGTTTTATAGTGTTTGGTTAAAAAAAAGGTTATCTAACATTTATGCAGAGACTTATAGTTTTCTGAAAAAGAATAGATGGGCATCCTATAACAAAGAAGAATTGTATTTATTTTTTCAGCTTGATGAATACATGACCCCAATATCAGCAATAAATGTGTACTACAACACATACTATATTGTCAAAATTGGGACGCCTGCCTTTACACGCACATGAACTTTACTGGCATCCCAGTTTTAAGGCCTGTACGCACGATACAAAAATCGGAAGCAAAAATTTTGTCTGCCGAACGATCTTCCGATTTTCGGATCATTAGTATGGTGCTTTCGACAGCCGATTACGGTTTTTCGTCAGACAAAAGCTGGATGTGCAGACTATAACATTTTTGTCCTACGTTAACTAAATGTCCGATTTTCTTTTAATTAGCACAGTTTTCGTACAAAAAAAAAATCATAAGAGCAAAACTACGCATGCTCAGAAACAAAATAATACATACAAAACTATTCAACACATTACATCACTTCTGAAGTTGTATTCTGTCATATGATAATTTTCGTATAGTAAGTAGCCTCTTCACTTTCGACATGAGACTAGCATGCCACAAAAAATGAATGAACGGTCATCCGAAAATCTGATTGTGTGTATGAGGCTTTAGTCTGTAGGGTTCAATATTGAATTGGCCCACCCTTTGCAGCTATAACAGCTTCAACTCTTCTGGGAAGGCTGTCCACAAAGTTTAGGAGTGTGTCTATGGGACCATTCTTCCAGAAGCGCATTTGTGAGGTCAAGCACTAATGTTGGATGAGAAGGCCTGCCTCACAGTCTCCACTCTAATTAATCCCAAATTTGTTGCGGTCAGAACTCTGTGCAGGCCAGTCAGGTTCCTCCATCCCAAACTCACTCATCAATGTCTTTATGGACCTTGCTTTGTGCACTGCTCCAAATCATTTGGTGGAAGGGGGATTATGGCACGTTTTTTTTTTTTTTCAGGGGTCGGGCTTGGCCTCTTAGTTCTAGTGAAGGGAACTCTTAAGGTGTGAGCATACCAAGACATTTTGGACGATTTCATGCTCCCAACTTTTTGGGAACAGTTTGGGGATGGCCCTTTCTTGTTGCAACATGACTGCGTACCAGTGCACAAAGCAAGGTCCATAAAGACATGAATGAGCGAGTTTGGGGTGGAGGAACTTGACTGACCTGCACTTTAACCCAATAGAACACCTTTGGGATGAAATAGAGCGGAGACTGCGAGCCAGGCCTTCTCGTCCACAGTTGAGTTGAAGCTGTTAAATGCACTTCTGAAACAATGGTCAAACATTCCCATAGACACATTCCTAAACCTTGTGGACAGCCTTTCCAGAAGAGTTAAAGCTGCAAAGGGTGGACCAACTCAACATTGAACCCTACAGACTAACTGGGATGCCAGTAAAGTTTACAGTGCCTTGCAAAAATATTCACCCCCTTGGCATTTTTCATGTTTTGTTGCCTCACAACCTCGAATTAACATGGATTGTTTGAGGATTTGCATCATTTAATTTACAGAACATGCCCATAACTTTGAAGATGTTTTTTTTTTTCTTTATTGTGAAGCAAACAAAAATAGGACAAAATAACAGAAAAAGTCAATGTGCATAACTATTCACCCCCCTAAAGTCAATACTTTGTAGAGCCACCTTTTGCGGCTATCATAGCTCCAAGTCACTTTAGATAAATCTCTATGAGCTTGCCACATCTTACTACTGGGATTTTTGCCCATTCCTCCTTGCAAAACTGCTCCAGCTCCTTCAAGTTGGATGGTTTGCGCTTGTGAACAGCAATCTTTAAGTCTGACCACAGATTTTCTATTGGATTGAGGTCTGGGCTTTTGACTAGACCATTCCAACACATTTACATGTCTCCCCTTAAACCACTCAGGTGTTGCTTTAGCAGTGTGTTTGGGGTCATTGTCCTGCTGGAAGGTGAACCTCCATCCTAGCCTCAAATCACACACAGAGTGGTACAGGTTTTGCTCAAGAATATCCCTGTATTTAGCACCATCCATCTTTCCCTCAACTCTGACCAGTTTCCCAGTCCTGACTGCTGAAAAACATCCCCACAGCATGATGCGGCCACCACCATGTTTCATTGTGGGGATGGTGTTCTTTGGGTGATGTGATGTGTTGGGTTTGAGCCAGACATAGCGTTTTCTTTGATGGCCAAAAAGTTAAATTTTAGTCTCATCAGACCAGAGCACCTTCCTCCATACATTTTGGGAGTCTCCCACATGCCTTTTGGCAAACTCAAAACATGCCATTTTGTTTTTTGCTGAAAGTAATGGCTTTCTTCTGGTCACTCTGCCATAAAGCCCAACTCTATGGAGCGTATGGCTTATTGTCATCCTATGTACAGATACTCCAGTCTCTGCTGTGGAACTCTGCAGCTCCTCCAGGGTTACCTTAGGTCTCTGTGCTGCCTCTCTGATTAATGTCCTCCTTGCCCGGTCTGTGAGTTTTGGTGTGTGGCCGTCTCTTGGCAGGTTTGCTGTTGTGCCATGTTCTTTCCATTTGGTTATGATAGGTTTGATGGTGCTCCTAGGCATCATCAAAGATTTGAATATTTTTTTTATAACCTAACACTGACTTGTACTTCTCAACACCATTGTCCCTTACTTGTTTGGAGAGTTCCTCGGTCTTCAGGGCAGTGTTTGGTTAGTGGTGCCTCTTGCTTAGGTGTTGCAGCCTCTGGGGCCTTTCAAAAAGGTGTGTATATGTAATGACAGATCATGTGACACGTAATTATTTTACTTCTAAAGGTAATTGGTTGCACCAGAGCTTTTTATGGGCTTCATAACAAAGGGGGTGAATACATACGCACATGCCAATTATCAGTTTTGTATTTCTGAAAAATACTTTTATGTATATATTTATCTAATTTTACTTCACCAACTTAGACTATTGTGTTCTGATCCATCACATATAATTCAGATTAAAAACACATTGAACTAAAGGCTGTAATGTAACAAAGTAGGTAAATAGCCAAGGGGGGGGGGGGGTGAAAACTTTTGCTTTGTTGTCCCAATACTTTTAACAATATAGTGTATGTTCTGAAGATGTTATTATGAATTGCTTTTTTTGTTCATACTGTATATGTTGACATGTATCCTTTTAATATTGTTGTATAAATAACATTTAGATTTTTACTATGTTATTGTTAATATTTTGGGTACCGAAATAGTAAATTTTTCCCTTTTCTGGTGGCCCCTAGTTGTTTACAATGACCCATACATAGATTTGTTTCTAAAATTTCCACCTGCTACAAAATGCTAACTTGAAATGATTGGGGCGCACACAGGAAAGGGCTGCAAATGTATAGCAGTAGTTTGTGTATATTTAAATCTGTGGGAAGCATACGATCATAAAAATCATCTTTGGAGTACATTCCAAGGGCTTTTGGCAAGGTCTTATGGTTCCATTATCTATAATTTTTGGATTACAATCCTTCATTAGTTTGACTCCAACTTTTCATTGGTCTCCCAAATAGCAAGCCTCTAAAACTAGGACCGCTCCCCATTTTTGGTGTCAATATGTTTCACCATTGTCAGACAGGCATGCTTTTTGTTACTGAATCTCCTGCTGAGAGCCTTGGTCTGCCCGACTCCGTCTTGTGTCGTCCTTTTTTCACAAATTCCCTGGTAAGCCCCTCATCCCAGTATTAATTAACTCACATCCATATATGTAATCTTCCATTCATTTGCATTCATTACTTCACTAATGAATTGAAATGTACATGCATTAAAGGGGTTGTAAAGGTAAAAATTTTTTCACCTTAATGCATTCTATGCATTAAGGTGAAAAAACTTCTGACAGAACCGCCGCCCCCAGGCCCCCCGTTTTACTTACCTGACGCCTCGAAAGTCAGCTTCGCGTTCCCGACATCTGTTCCTCCGCTCACCCTGGCCGCTGATTGGCTGCAGTGGATGGATTGAAAGCAGCGCAGCCATTGGCTCGCGCTGCTGTCAATCACATCCGATGACGCGACGCGCCGGGGGGCGGGGCCGAGTGATACAGCGAGCGGCTATAGCCGCCGGCTGTATCACGGGAGCGCGCCCGCAAGCACTCACCACCGTGCGAGGGAGCTCGCATGAAGGTGGTGAATGCTTGCGGGGAGGAGCTGAAACAGCCGCCGAGGGACCCCAGAAGACGAGGTTCGGGGCCACTCTGTGCAGAACGAGCTGCACAGTGAAGGTAAGTATAACATGTTTGTTATTTTAAAAAAAAAAAAAAAACACCTTTACAACCGCTTTAAGATGTCTTCATTTTGTTTAATTAATTCAGCTCATGTCAATTTTTGCACGAGCGCATTCAGGCACTGTGATGTGGGCTGAAGGGATCCTGTATAATGTATGGGAAATGTGTGCAGTGTGGACAGTAGACTTTAGGCCACATGGTAAAAAAATCATACTAGTTATTATAAATAATATAATCATTGCTAGCCTTATTTAAAGTGTTATTAAACCCAGGCCCCTGCATTCACTATATCTGGTCTCCCACAGTACACAGAACATGGAAATACAATTATTTTAGCAAATATAAACTGCTAAATACCTTTTGTCATCGGCAGTATATAGCAGCCTTGTGACTCCTATCAGTGTCTGGTTAAAGCTTGTAGGCCAAGTTTTCATTCTACTCTGACTGTCCTTTGAGGCTGCAGGACCCCTGACTTTGTCTGGACATTGTTGATTGGCCCTGTGCTGATCACATGCACGCTCCCCCCTAAAAACAAAAAACCTGCTAGCAATAAACACCAAACTGAGCATGTGCAGAGTGACTCCTAGGGCTCTGTTCTATCAACAAATGGATTGGGGACAGTAAAAGAAGGGGAGGATCAGAGAAGACAGGATCAAACAGCCTTTTTACACAATGCGGAGGATTAACCCTTTAGGTTCCACAGTGAGTATAACAAGCATGCTTTACTGCACATACAGACTGATTTTACTGTTGTGAGTTTAGTAACACTTTAGGCCTTTAGGTAACTCTACAAGTCTACATTACTAATACATTTCAAAGACTCATGCAAACATTGAAGTGCCTTGTTTATGTTCTTTCTGTTAAAAGAACAAAAAGGGGCGCCTACTAAGTGCAATATGTTTAAAAATTATGATTTATTAATAGTATAATCACCCAAATGGCTACTCACATAACAGTAATGAGAAACAAGCATGGGTGAATCCCAATTGGGGTGTGCGGTCACTCTGTAGTCCGGGGATACATCCTGAGTATGGTCCCAGTGCGCTGAACTAATCATGGATGATGCGGGGGGGATCTGGAGCATGGAGCCGGCCGACCTGTGTTCTGCTGGCCAGCGATGAGCATATCAGCCGGCCTGTGTCTTGCTCAGCGGTGGCGTACGTGTCAGCCTGGAATGCACTCGGTGCGATCCGGAACCGGAAGTGACGTAGGGGCGTGTCAGATGGCGCGTTTCAAAGCTTCCGCTTTTTCCTCAGATCACTTCCGGATCGCACCGAATGCATTCCAGGCTGACACGCACACCGCCGCTGAGCAAGACACAGGCTCCACAGCGCATTGGTAGTTCATTGAGAACTCCAAGCCAACAGTCGCATAGGATGTTGGGGCTTGTAGTTGATTTACACACAGAACTGGTTTAATTGAATGACGCGGCCGTGTGGGCGGAGCCCCGCTGATTTCTTAAAATGACTGCTGTCACAGGGAGTGCTGGAATCATTGGGAACATGTTACATGTTCCACCCTAAAAACTGAACATGTTCCAAAAGGTGAACTTATCCTTTAATGACTGAGGTTGTCTTGGAAGGAAAACAGTCCAGAATCCTTACTTTGTACATAGGAAGGAAGTTGTCCCCAGTCATTGTTTTCCGTAAAGCTGGGCATCCCATGACCCCTCTACCCCATCTAAGTTATTACCCCTAATAAAAACAACAAAAACAAGCCCAGAGACTGTCTTCGTGTGTCTGGATGCTGTGTGGGTGGAAACATATAACAAACAGTTAGTGGAGTTTTGGCGAATTTGACTGCGAAAGTGTAAATACCCTTTAAGACAACCTTTCCCTGGCCAGATTGAACATACCTTCACAAGATTCACATTCGTGTCTGAAGTCAATAGTATAGAGGCAGTGGATTTCATTCACATTGTGCATCCCTGCTCTGTTTCCAAATGTTTCAATCTGTCAAGAAATGCTTGAAGGATGAGAAATCGAGACAAGACACAAATCTCTGGCTGCCTCTGTATTACACAAAATGTTAACTTTTAAGAATGGCTCTGCTTGGTCAGATAACAATTGTTAAAGCTGAAGTCTAGGCAAGATATAAAAGACATAAATGAATGTAGCTGCAGTGGTCATGTGCTTACAGAGGATAGAGGAGAAAGCGAGCAGAGAGATGAGCTCATCACTCTGCTGCTTCTCCTTTCACTACCCAATCACAGACTAGGGGAGGGATAAGAACTGTATTACTGACCTGCAGAAAATAAATATCAGGTCTCCTTCCATGGCAGACAGGGTTGTGCTGTATAAAAGAAAAAGTAGATATAAGGCGCTGGACATCGAGTTTTCATCCATCAAGTAGCAATTCAGTTTTGTGGATTGATAGGAATTTTGTTTGACATTCCATTTTCACAGGGCTGAGCTGTGGAAATCTCAGGACTGGATAGCACTATATGACCATATAGTGTGACCAAACCCCCGTATTTTTTGAATATGTTCAGGTGTTTTTAACTAGCCCTGTAGGAAATGTCGTTCTTGTATGTGTGCGCTGTAAAATATTTTGTACTGTTTGTAGGTCTTATAGCAGCACCATCTTGAATTTAAATGCATTGTAGGGTGTGCCCCCCAAATATGTTCTTGTATATTGTAATAGGCCCTGACCAGGTTTTTTGGGCTGGAGCACCCCTCCCCCTCCTCATTACCTCTTATTTAGTGGCCACCATGGCATAGGATGTATCCCCTTCAGTTCTCCCACATAGAGGAGTTCAGCTCCCATGGTTGAGACAAAGAATCTTTCATTCTATTACTAGGGTAAGACCCACTAATTCGGGGTACTTTGTCGCAGTAAGTGGGCTTAGCACTATATGACCATATAGTGTGACCAAACCCCCGTATTTTTTGAATATGTTCAGGTGTTTTTAACTAGCCCTGCAGGAAATGTCATTCTTGTATGTGTGCGCTGTAAAATATTTTGTACTGTTTGTAGGTCTTATAGCAGCACCATCTTGAATTTAAATGCATTGTATGGTGTGCCCCCCAAATATGTTCTTGGATAGACAGAAAAACACCTCCTCTGACAGGTAAAACAATTTCTATATATAATATGTATTTCATTTGTATATTTAGCTGCCTGGTGTTCCACATTAAACTTTGTTCTTTTACAGTAAGCCTGCCATGTCATTACCATACCCATTACTCCCACCAGTCCCATTCCCGCATTTTCATAATGACCTTGTACTCCTCAAACGCTTGACACCATCTGAACCAAATAAGTTTATCTTGGTCTCATCAGACCACAGGACATGGTTCCAGTAATCCATGTCCTTAGTCTGCTTGTCTTCAGCAAACTGCAGGCTTTCTTGTGCATCATCTTTAGAAGAGGCTTACTTCTGGGACGACAGCCATGCAGACCAATTTGATGCAGTGTGTGGCGTATGGTCTGAGCACTGACAGGCTGACCCCCCCACCCCTTCAACCTCTGCAGCAATACTGGCAGTACTCATATGTCTATTTACCAAAGACACCTCTGGATATGACGCTGAGCACGTGCACTCAACTTCTTTGGTCGACCATGGCGAGGCCTGTTCTGAGTAGAACCTGTCCTGTTAAACCGCTGAATGGCCTTGGCCACTGTGCTGCAGCTCAGTTTCAGGGTCTTGGCAATCTCCCTATAGTCTAGGCCATCTTTATGTAGAGCAACAATTATTTTTTTCAGATCCTCAGAGAGTTCTTTGCCATGAGGTGCCATGTTTAACTTCCAGTGACCAGTATGAGAGAGTGAGAGCCATAACACCAAATTTAACACACCTGCTCCCCATTCACACCTGAGACCTGAAACACTAATGAGTTACATGACACCGGGGAGGGAAAATGGCTTATTGGGCCCAATTGCAACATTTTCACTTAGGGGTGTACTCACTTTTGTTGCCAGCGGTTTAGACATTAATGGCTGTGTGTTGAGTTATTTTGAGGGGACAGCAAATTTACACTGTTATACAAGCTGTACACTCACTACTTTACATTGTAGCAAAGTGTCATTTCTTCAGTGTTGTCACATGAAAAGATAGAAGAAAATATTTACAAAAATGTAGGGGTGTACTCACTTTTATGAGATACTGTAGTTCCCAGGTATGCAAATATGCCTATGGAACACTGAAAGATTTGGATGATGGTATACATAAAAGGGAAATGCTGCTTTATACAATACAGAATGCAATGTGAGAACATCTACTGTTACACTCAGGTCCCCTGACCTTGCAGGCCTCTCTCCCCCACTTGCAGTTATATCCCTTGTTAGTCTTATTATGTCTGAACATTTGTAATAAATAACAGCTCAGCAGCTACCGCTAGACCACTGGAATATTTTTTTTACTCCCAAAAAGTTGGCAGCACTGCAGGGAATACTATGCTAATCTCATTCATCCACTTCAATACATGGCAGAATCAAGGATCTGATTGGCTCTACCCATCTTAACCCTTTTGTGCCCATAAATCCTTTCAAGGCCTCCAGAGCATTGAAACTTTTTTTTTTTCTCCCCTTGCAGGGTCTTCCTCAGTTGATTCACTAATTAACCATCTTCACGCAATCCATTCACAGGGTTGCCACAGCAACAGAAACTACGGTAACCAACTGGAAGAATAGGGGAGCTGCTCCTGTGGTCTTTTGGTTTGTATAGTTGCATTGAGGGTCATGAAAATATGAGAGTTCCCCCACCCACCCCTTGGCGAACACATGCAGGGATTCCATGATGATTCAGTTTATTAATAGAATATATGGGTTGCGTGATCAGAGTGTCATTCCTGACAGGACCGCATGTAGGTACACACAGCTCCATTTGTTAACCTCTTTCTTGTTTTATAGACATATCTTTGGCACTTTATAGATTTAATGCACACTGAGTGTTAGCATCGGTGCATGAGACTGTATGGTTTTTTGTTTTTTTTTGTTTGTTTTTTTGCATAAGGCCCTGCTGATGGCAGCCTGTAAAACTCTATGAGAGGCTGAAAGCTGCTGCGGCTGGATGGTGCACCGAGTGCTACTAACATTTAGGGTGCTATGCGATCAGGGACGATTGCACTGAATGCAAGCAGCCTGTGTTCCAGGTATTCGTCTCACTGAGTGTATACTATCCTAAATGTTAGTAGCACCCGGTGCAATGTCCAGCCACAGCAGCTGTCAGCTTGTCATAGTTTTAAAGGCTGCCAGCAGCGGGGCTGGACGGTTCTCCTGTGCCTTCCACCCGCACCTCAATGCTGGAGTATCGTTCACCAGGGCTGAACAACACTCAGCGGGCATGAGTGCATAGACAGGCAACTGAGACTTGAACAGTATACGTTTCATTTATTTCTGAGCTTCTTACTGTTTATTAAAGTGTACCTTCACTCAAAAATTACACTTACTGCTTTCATCTCCTGAAAGGCAGATTTTTAAAAAAAATTTTAGGGAGCAGGTGCCTTCCTTTCATGGTTCTCGGTCCCGCTTCCTTGCTCTTCTCCTCTGGCTGTCCCGCCCCCTTGTGACGTCACCACCCCATCATGCCCCGGGCGGTGATGTCACAAGGGGGCGGCGCCTTCAGGTGACGTCGCCGGGTGGCCCCGCCCCATGCCAATATAAGTCATTGTACGCGGCGGACCCAGCATTACACCAGGAGATCGTGTCGAGTCAACATCGGAGGAAGAACAGAGGGAGAAGACAGCGGAGAAGACCTGGCAAAAGAGCAAGAAGACAGCGCAGAGAGAAGAAGAACCAGCAGAGGGAGAAGACATTGCCAGAGGAGGGAGAAGAGCTGGAGAGGGGAGAAGAAATCGGAAGAGACACCGGAGCTGCCTTAAAAAAATACTTTAAAAACCTGTGTACTGTGTTTATTTTTGACACTTTTTTTTTAGGTGAATGTACCCCATACTCATTCACATAGGGTGGGGGGGCCAGGATCTGGGGGCCCCCTTGTTAAAGGGGGCTTCCAGATTCCGATAAGCCCCCGCCCGCAGACCCCGACAACCAAGGGCCAAAGCACCCACCCTCCCATGTTGAGGGCATGTGGCCTGGTATGGTCGGGGGGGGCTCGCTCATTCCTCCCCTTTTCCTGACCTGCTGGGCTGCGTACTTGGATAAGGGTCTGGTATGAATTTTTGGGGGGTACCCCACACCATTTTTTTTCCCCTTCAAGATCCTCAGCACACAAGTTGCACCGCAAGTCGGATTACCATGATCTAACTTCTGGAGCGACTTCTATTCAAATTAATGGGCTCTCATAAGGAACCATTGATTTTGAATAGAGGCAGAGAAATGCCGCTAAAAGCCAATACAGCTAAACTTGCATTAACGCCAATAAAAAAAAAGCTGCTAAAAGCACGTTTTTACAGCTGCTTTTTCCTGGCGTTGGTAGCGGCGGTTACTGTTCATTTTTTCTAATGCCCTGTGTGCATGAGCCCTAAGGAGTACAGAACTCCTCTGCCAGATCCTGTGGCTCTCTGTGCAGCAGTGGAGAGGCTAGTCTCTCCCCCTCCATCTCAGCAATTGGCAGCAGAGAAGAGGACAGAACTCCTCCTACAGATCCTGCACCTCTCTGTGCAGCCACATCACCCCCTCCTCTTTGCCTCCCCTGATCTCAGCATTTAGCAGACTCCAGCAGCAGTGGGGGGGCTCTTGACATCTGATGTAAAGAGGAAGTTTGGTGCTCTGCACATCTAGTCTTACAAATACACCGGCCCCTTGAGAGCAAATATTAATGCTTAAATGGCTCTCCATGAAAATTGAGTTTGACACCCTGGGATAGAAGAACCCAGGAAACATGGCAGGGGAAGGAGCTGCACTTCCAGGGGTCATGTTGCACATTCCAGAAGGCGGGAGGGCCAGTCTTACTGCAGGGTGCAGCTCACGCATGTGCAGTAGGGGAGCCAGCTATGAGATATCAGGAAGTCACAGATGGCTCCCAAAACCAAGATGGCGGCATGGATAAGCAGAAGCCCTGGGGAAAATTGGTTGCATGCCCGGCCAGGGGACTCCAGGGGCTGGAACATATGCATTTTTTAAAAGTCAGCAACTACAGTATTTGCAGCTGCTGACTTTTCATTTACCCATCTCCCGCTAAATTTAATAAAAATATATAACAACAAATTCCATAGTCAACAAATAATTATAATGTTTTTTTTTTCTCGCTGATAGATATGTTTTCTTGTTACTCCTGTAACAGCAAATCCGAATAAAAGGATTTTCAAAATTGAAGCATCTTGCATTGGCTTTGAAATATTATATCCTGATAGAACATTAATATTTACATTTACATACTTAGTAAATGTTTAATTAAAAATACAAGCTATGCTTATTAAACACAGCAACAAATAAAATTGTATTTTCCATTCCAGGTTTAACCGCTTATCGACCGCCGCCAGAAGGGCACATACAGGCAGATTAACGTACATGTACATTGCCCTTTAAGAGGCAGCTTGCAGGCACGCGCACCCGCCAGGAACTCCGTGACCGGGATCGCGGGTCCCGCAGACTTGATGTAATGTAAACAAGCATTTCCCCATTCTGCCTAGTGACACTGACACTGATCACCGCTCCCTGTGATTGGGAGAGGGGATCAGTGTCGTGTTACACATAGGCCATCCCCCCCACAGTTAGAATCACTCCCTAGGACACACTTACCCCTAAAGCGCCACCTAGTGGTTAACCCCTTCACTGCCAGTCACATTTACACAGTAATCAATGCATTTTTAATCGCACTGATCGCTGTATAAATGTGAATGGTCCCAAAATAGCGCCAAAAGTGTCCGATCTGTTCGCCATAATGTCGCAGTCATGAAAAAATTGCTGATCGCCGCCATTACTAGTAAAAAAAAATAATAAAAATGCCATAAAACTATCCCCTATTTTGTAGACGCTATAACTTTTGCGCAAACCAATAAATAATCAATAAACGCTTATTGCGATTTTTTTTACCAAAAATATGCAGAAGAATACGTATCGGCCTAAACTGAGGAAAAAAATAAATGTTTTTTTTATATATTTTTTTGGGATATTTATTATAGCAAAAAGTAAAAAAATATAGCTTTTTTTCAAAATTGTCACTCTTTTTTTGTTTATAGCGCAAAAAAATAAAACCGCAGAGGTGATCAAATACCACCAAAAGAAAGCTCTATTTGTGGGAAAAAAAGGACGTCAATTGTGTTTGGGAGCCACGTCGCATGACCGCGCAATGGTCAGGTAAACGATGCAGTGCCGAATCGCAAAAAGTGCTCTGGTCTTTGGCCAGCCAAATGGTCCGGGGCTTAAGTGGTTAATCTGCTTAGATTTTGCCTTCTTTGGTTTGACTCTCCCCCTTTAATCAACATGCTAATGCCTTTTTTAACCTTTCATTATACTGTATATCTTATTTTGGACGTAGTGATGGGGAGGAGAGAGCTAGATGATGCTGGAGATGATGAATTGTGATTGGTTGCTGTGGATTACTGCATACAAGATTTAGCATTTTAAAGTCCACCCAACGGTGATATTTAAAGCAGAAATCCACCCACAAGAAAAGGTAAAAAGCAGTAGCCATAGGCGTGCGCACAGGGTGTGCCAGGTGTGCCTGGGCACACCCTAATCGCCTTGTGTGGTGCATATTCCCCCCTGTTTAGACCACTGATATTTGATCCAAAAAAAAAATGTTACAAAATAAAATAATTTTTAAAGAATAAAAATAAAACTACTGACACTGTCCACTGCCCTACTGACACCATCAGTACATATACACATGCATATGTATTTGAGCTTTGGGGTGCACACCCTAATGCAATAGGCTGCGCACACCTATGGCAGTAGCCAATAAAAAAATAACATGACAAAACCAACTTTCACCTTCAATCCACAGATTATCCCTGCAGTGCTTTCTTTTTGCTGGTTGATGTTCTTGGTCTGATAGCCGACATCATTTAACAAACTTCCACAGATCTCAGGTTGTCCTGGGCCATGCACCAGCCTTCTACTGAACAGTAAAAGGAGAAGCAGCTCAGTGATGAGCTCATGCCTCTGTCGCTCTGCTCTCCTCCTATAAGCATGCTTCATTGTGCTGCTTCATTGTGCTGCTTCATTGTGCTGCTTCTTCCTCTCACACTCTAGTCTTGCTGCACAATGACTTCAATAGGCAAGTAAGTACCTGGTCATTTATAGGTACGTATACTGCCTGCATTTAAACAAAAATGTAATGATGTATTAATGGTTACAGATTTGCATTATTTATGTTTTTATATTTATCTAGAGTTTAGCTTTAAGCTAAGAGAGGTAGGCTGAGTTAGCCTCTGGCTTGTTAAGTCTTTGACCCACTGATAATGAACACAGTGGCTAAGTGGTTAGCACTTCTGCCTGGCAGCACTAGGGTTGTTGGTTTATATCCCAACAGTGGCTGCTGGTGCTCAAATTTTATTTATTTTTTTTTTTTTTGGGGGGGGCGCAGACAAACTGAAATATTTCTTTAAAATACTGAACAAAACATCAATTGCAGCCTCACTGTGCCCATCAAATGCAGCAACTGTGCCCATCAAATGCAGCCTTACTGTGCCCATCAAATGCAGCCTTACTGTGCCCATCAAATGCAGCCTTACTGTGCCCATCAAATGCAGCCTTACTGTGTCCATCAAATGCAGCCACTGTGCCCATCAAATGCAGCCTTACTGTGCCCATTAACTGCAGCGACTGTGCCATCAATTGCAGCTTTAAGCTAAGGGAGGTAGGCTGAGTTATCCTCTGGTCTGGTCTTTGACCCACCAATAACGAACAGAGTGGCTAAGTGGTTAGCCCTTCTGCCTGGCAGCACTAGAGTCGTTGGTTTATATCCCAACCAGTGGCTGCTAGTGCTCAAAATTTTTTTTTGGGGGGGGGGGGGGGGGGGCACAAGCAAACTGAAAAATTCGGAAAAATACTGAAAAAAATAAATTGCAGCCTCACTGTGCCCATCAAATGCAGCCATTGTGGCATAAAATGCAGCCCTACTGTGCCCACAAAAGCAGCCACTGTGCCATCAATTGCAGCCACTGTGCCCATCAAATGCAGCCACTGTGCCCATCATATGCAGCCACTGTGCCCCATAAAATGCAGCCTCACTGTGACCCCCCCTGCCCGCCCGCCCACTCGCTGTCTGACCGGCACTTACCCCATCTTGGTGGCTAGACGGCGGCGAGCTGTGGAACGGGCAGCGGGTCAGGCGACGGCTCCTGTTTTCTCCATGCTTCCCGTGTGTCTCTTCTACCCTTCTGCTAGGCGTCCAATAGGATCCCCCGTGCCTTCAGCCAATCAGGTGACGGGTATTAGACCCCCGCTTCCTGATTGGTGGAGAGGCGGTTCAGTGTTGGAAAAGCAAATATTCATTTGTTTCTCTAACACAACTGGGTGGGCTCCGAGCGCAATGCTCTGCGCTCTGAGTCCACCTTTTTTGAAGCCTATTAGAGCTTATGCCTCTAATCATGTGCTTAAAAAAAAACGCACCACTGTAATTCTGGCGCCTGGCGTCTAAAAAGGCGGCCATGGATAGGTGGTGTGATAGAGGGGGCCGCGCCTGTGCGCCCTTAATTGGCAGGCTGCCCCTGATCCTAACCACGGCACTACCTGTCCAAAGACAGTGCCATCAGACACTCCAAAGACGTGCTGGTAGGTAAGTTGGCTCTAGTGTGTGAATGTATGAATGGTAGTTAGGGCCTTAGATTGTAAGCTCCTTGAGGGCAGGGGCTGCTGTGAATGTACAATGTATATGTAAACCATAGCTCCCAACTGTCCCTGATTTCGAAGGATTTTCCCTGGTTTGGAACAAAGTCCCTCTGCCCTCTTTCTTCCTCATTTGTCCCTCATTTTAGTCTGATCTATATATTTGTCTTTCAAAAAGAGTTTACAAGTGCTAAACTTTTCATTCAATTTCTAAATTGCTGCATTTGTAAATTTCAAAAGCCAATATAGGAATAATAATAGTAAAAAAAAAGCACTTGTGGTTTTAACAATTTTTTTTGTATAATTCTCCTTTAAGGGAGTGCGGCAGGGGGTGTGTCCTATGCCTACATACTTTTGCTAATAGGTGTCCCTCGCTCCCATCTCAAAAAGTTGGGAGGTATGGTAAAGTGCTGCATAAATTGTTGGTGCTATATAAATACCTGTCATAAATAAATAGATGTTTTGGGTGTCCCTGCACACCTCTGTGTATTCCTTCTCCTCCTGTTGCATTCTTGATAGTGTAAAATACTAAAATAATATCCAACAGGGGGAGTGGGAACCCCTCATAATGGCCACAGCAGGTGTGCAGGCCCAGTTCAGTAATCTCATCAATAAATTCCTCAAGAGATAAACAAAACAGGTGAAATTCGCAAAAATATATACAGTGGGAAAATAATTATTTGATCCCTTGCAGATTTTGTAAGTTTGCCCACTTACAAAGAAATGAAGGGTCTATAATTTTTATCATAGGTGTATTTTAAATGATAGAGACAAAAATTCAACCAAAAATCCAGAAAAAACACATAAAACAAACGCTATAAATTAAGTTGCAGTTCAGTGAGTAAAATAAGTATTTAAACCCCAAGCAAAACATGACTTAGTACTTGGTGGAGAAACCCTTTTTGGCAAGCACAGAGGTAAGACTATTCTTGTAGTTGGTTACCACGTTTGCACATATCTCAAGAGGGATTTTGGTCCATTCTTCTTTACAGATCTTCTCTAAATCCTTAAGGTTTATTGGCTGTCACTTGGCAACTCAAAGTTTCAGCTCCCTCCATAGATTTCCTATAGGATTAAGGTCTGGAGACTGGATAGGCCACTCCATGACCTTAATGTGCTTTTTCCTGAGCTACTTGTTACCTTGGTAGCATGTTCTGGGTCATTGTCATGCTCAAACAAACTGAAAAAATTTGAAAAAAAAACCCCATCAATTGCAGCCTCACTGTGCCATCAAACGCAGCCACTGTGCCCATCAATTGCCGCCACTGTGCCCATCAATTGCTGCCACTGTGCCATCAATTTTCGCCACTCTGCCATCAATTGCCGCCACTGTGACCATCAAATGCAGCCACTGTGCCATATCAAATGCTCCCACTGTGCCATATCAAATGTTCCCATTGTGCCATATTAAATGTTCCCACTGTGCAGTGTAAGTGAAGCATAAGAGGGAGATACGCACATGAATTATAATATTATTCACTCCGGCCCCCCCCTTACAAATATAATACAACAGCCTGGCAGCCATCATACTTACCTTACACAGGCAGCTCGGGCCGTGCATCCAACGGAGCTGTCGACGTCACTTTCGGTTTCCATCTGGGCTCTGGAACAGGGAAGCCGGAAGTAACTTCTCGTATTACTACGGGCGGATGCTGCTCGGCACGATGGATTGCGCCGCAAGGCGGGTTAAAGGCCCGCAAATGAAGTGCCTCATCTGCAATCTCGTGATTGCATAGACGTGGCACTTCCCATAGTGCACTGTGTCCAACGCCCAAACACAGTGCACTTAAGGACCCTTTTTTCTATTTTTTTTAAAAGGGCCATTTTTAAAAAATTAAAAAATATTTGTGACTGTCTGGAGGGGGGGGGTGGCGCCCGTGCACCCCCCATGGATGGGACCCCACTGTCCACGACCCATCTTCAGTGTTCTGGCTGAGGGAAGAAGGTTCTCATCCAAGATTTTACAATACATGGCCCAGTCCATAGGCCCCTCAATGTGGCAAAATTGGCCTGCACCTTTGTCAGAGAAACAGCCCCAAAGCATAATGTTTCCACCTCCGTTCTTGACTGTAGGGATGGTGTTCTTAGGGTCAAAGTCAGCATTTTTCTTCCTCCAAACATGACGAGTCGAGTTAATGCCAAAGAGCTCCATTTTGGTCTCATCTGACCACAGCACTTTCTCCCAATCCTTCTCTGAATCATTTAGATGTTCATTGCCGAACTTCAGACGGGCCTGTACATGTGCTTTCTTGAGGAGGGAAACCTTGCGGGCGCTGCATGATTTCAATCAATGGCAGCTTATTATTCTACCAATGGTTTGTTTGGTGACTGAGGTCCCAGCTGCCTTGAGATCAATCACAAGCTCCTCCTGTGTAGTTCTGGGTTGAACCTCACTTTTCTCATGATCATCTTTACCCCATTAGGCGAAATCTTGCATGGAGCTCCAGATCGAGGGCGATTGATGGTTATTTTGTATTTCTTCTATTTGCAAATAATCACTTCAACAGTCTCCTTCTCACCAAGCTTTTTGCTGATGGTCTTGTATCCCATTCTAGCCTTGTGCAGGTCTACAATCTTGTCCCTGACACCCTTTGACAGTTCTTTGGTCTTGCCCATCATAGTGAGGTTTGAATGAAAGAAAGAGATTCTGTGGACAGGAGTCTTTTATACACCTAATGAGTTGTTGTTAGGAACACCTTCTTAAATTGACAGGACTAATCTGTGTACCACATGAACACATACAGTAGCCAGTTGGTCGGAGACAGAATTATTTTTGGTTGGTAGGGGATCAAATACTTATTTTACTAAATGAACTAAACTGCAACTCAATTTATTACATTTGTACCATGTGTTTTTTTTAGGGTTTTGGTTGATATTCTGTCTCTATCATTTAAAAAAACACCTATGATAACAATTATAGACCCTTCATTTCTTTGTAAGTGGGCAAACTTACAAAATCTACAGGAAATCAAATAATTATTTTCCGCACTGTATATGTATTTTGGGGGGGGGGGGGGTGGATTAGGGTATGATTTCTCTATTGATTAAGTCTGATAATATGTATTATTAGCACGTCGCCCAAGATGCAAATTATGACAGTAATCTATTTTACAGTGACCTTTTCAGAAAAATGTTAAGAAAATAGCACTGCCTAAAAACTGGAAATGTAAAGTGTCTTCTACTACCTTTGCCAGAATTTTTTTTTTTTTATTTGCTGTCCAACCTTCTGGTCTTGGTTGCTGTTTCCCACTAAAACCTTGACCTTCCAGTTTTAGTAAAATCGATCAAATGTGCTTCAAGATAGGCCTCTTTTCACACAATTATGTGTGACTCTACAGCTATTGTTCCACTGGGTAAGGTACATAATCGGGGGGACCATTAGAAGATATGAGTACAACAACTGCAGGTTAGCAAGGTGAAGGCTAGAGCAAATACCAGTCACTAGGGCTAGAGTGTACCTTTAATTTCCTCTCTCTGCATTTACATACTGTATTTTTCTGAGCGTAAACCAGAAACTCACACTGTGTAATTTAAGACATTTCTTTTCTAATTGATTTTCTCATGTTGGATGTAATAGTAACAAAATGTACATCTTCCTCCCTGTCATTTGTATCTTGTTAAGAAAATATTCATAGCAGCGTGTCTGGGGGGAATATCTGCAGAGACAAGAGCTGAACATTCAGTGACGCAATCTCCGGTTGTTTACCGCGATGTTGAGGGTTGGTGCCACCATATAGCACAGGAAAACAAGCAGAATGTTTGACAGGTCAGTTCCGATCACTGATAGCTCCACGCTGCCGTGACGGGCAGGCTTACTGAAGCACAAATGCGTTCTGGGAGCCCAGATGTTTGCCAGAACGTAGCTCTGGGAAGCAAAGTGTCCCAATTTCCATCTGCAATTCTGGGGCAGTCTCGCTACAGCAATTAATCATCACCTCTGATGGAGTGACCTTCATTCGCCTTCCTGTGCAAATACAAAATAGGTTTTGTACCCGGTAGGAAGTACAGTTAGGGAGGATATTTCTGATACAGGTGAAGAGAGATTTTGTGGCCCAACTCCAAGAATTAGAAACAATTAGAGACAATCTACCCTTGGTTGCAAATGAGAGAAATTTCTTAAGAAATGTTTTTACTGGAATGAATTTAGATACTCAGAGGAGTATGCGTCTATGGTTACATATAGTTACATAGTTAGACTGATTGGAAAAAGACACATGTCCATCTAGTTCAACCAGTAAAAGGAAAAAAAATCATGCAATACTATATACACAATCCTATACCGACAGTTGATCCAGAGGAAAGCAAAAAAAAAACAAAGCATAATCCAATTTCTTCTCCAGCGAGGGGGGGGGGGGAATCAGATATTCCCTGGATCAACTTTACCTATACCTAATGTTAGTATCCAGTTATGTTATGTACATTTAGGTAAGAATCCAGGCCTTTTTTAAAGCAATCTACTGAGCTGGACAGAACCAGCTTTTGAGGGAGTCTATTCCACATTTGCACAGCTCTTACTGTGAAGAAACCTTTCCATATTTGGAGATTACATCTCATTTCCTCCAGATGTAAAGATTGTCCCCTGTGATGACCTTAAAGTGCATAACTCAACACCAAGTTCACTAAATGGATCACTTATGCATGTGGATCATATCTCCCCTTAATCTTATCAAGAGAGAATAAACTCAGTTCCTCTAACCTTTCCTTATAGCTGAGCTCCTCCATGCCTCTTATCAGTTTGGTTGCCCTTCTCTGCACTTTCTCTAATTCCCCAACATGTGAACTGGTGCCCAAAACTGAACTGCATATTCCATGTCTATGGAATGCTAATTCTGGCCCTATACCTTGGCATACGTGGGGTGCACTGGTGGGTGAGGGAGTGAAGAGGCAATGTTTCCATAGCCCATTATCCCCCCCTTTTTTTATCGCCTTTCTTCCCCTTGTTTTTTCTATTTTTCCCATCCTTCTTCCAATTTCCCTTTTCTTATGCTTCTTCCCTTTCCCCTTTGTTCTCTGTGTTCTCTGTGTTCTAGACCTTAAAAAATAAAGTAAAAGTCAAAGCAGGGTACGGAGACCCCCTCAGTTCTCTGAAGTACTTATGTTGTCTTCTTTTTTACCAACTGATTCTATTTTCCTTGATCTTTTTTTCTATGTTGCCTACCCTATGTGTGTCCCAGGTGACGCATTCTTGATTATTACAGTATTGTAAGCTTTTCTTGCTGTAACCCTTGTAATACATGCAAATATGTGTGATATCTTCTCTGTACTTTTGATACATAAAGAATTGACAAAAAGAAACAATCTACCCTTGCGGTGCAGGGGGAACTCCATTTGCTTGTTATGTCTAGGGGTAGAAGAACAGGCGTTGTTACGTAATATATCCCCACGCTCCAGCCAGAACTGGTGCTGCCCTCTTTTCTCTGAAGTTCCCATCTGTAGACAGTCCCTCAGGATCATCATGTACAGTGCAGGGCTATTAACCCTGCATTATACTCATCATGGGTGAGTGTGGGAGTGCCCTAGGAGACAGGTTGCACCGCAAGAGGGACCCTGCTGGATCAAGGAACCAGTGGCATACTTAGGATATCCGACACCCCCCCAAAACAGTGAAAGGGGCTTCAAAGTTCATGGTTAAATAAAATATGAACCTACTCCCTCTATACACTGCACACATACAGTATGCTTCAGTAATCTTACCTCCCCCAAGTCCACATCCCCCACAGGACAGATCTACTTCAACAGCCATACATTCCCCCAGCTCAGAACAAACCTTTCAGTACAGATTCCCCTACCAGTCAAGCATAAACTCCTCTGTACAGGCCAACCCCCCCCACACACACACACACACACACACACACCTCTCTCTAGTACAGACCCCTCAGTAAGGACACCCCTCCAATACAGACCCCCTCGGTACAGACTGAGCCCCCTCCCCTCACCAGAACAGAACCCTCAGTCTAGACTCTTCTCTTTAGTATAGACCCCTCAGTACAGACACACCTTCCCAGCACAGACCCTTCAGTACAGATACCCCTCCCCAGTACAGACTTCTCAGTACAGTTGAGGCCCACCTTAATGTTGAGTATTCCCCCACGCAGTCTCAGCCTTGTCCTAGGGCATTGATGAAGACTTTGCAAACCAAAGGTACCCCATGTGAACAAAGTGACACTGTACAAGGTGCCTAGCATAGACCAGAAGTCCCAACCGCAGGGTAGGTCTCTCATGTGATCTTTGCTTGGCGGCTAATGAGGAGGGAAACTTGGAGGACATGACCACCATCCTGTTACCCTGACCTGCCCCACACGCCAATACAATCTTGTCAGTACAGACACCCCCTTACCCCAGTACAGACTCCTCAGTACAGACGTCCCCTGCCCCAGTAGGGGCTCCCTCAGACACCACTTCTATCTTCCCCCCTTTCCAGTAGAGACCTCCAATAAAAGACTCCTCCCTCCCTAAACGTACTCACCAGACCAGATGCAGTGGCAGTTTAGAGTGAGGGGAAGACCTCCTTTCAGCTCTGTCTGTACAGGGAAGGAGGCTTCCCCTCACTCTGAACTACCATTGTCAGGGCAGCACTGGGTGCCAACTCTCTGGAGGTGCTGTGACCACCCAACATTCTTTTGTTTTTGAGTTGCACATTGGGAGGTCGCAGCCCCCCCAGAGAGTCAGCACCTGGAATGGACTGCACCCCCATTAGTACCCCACTGGCAGGGACAGAATTACACTTCCTTTGATGGGTAAAATAGGTCCTATATATCTATTTCAGCTGTTTGCCTGGAGTTCAGCTTTAAACAACACTCCCATGCCTACATGGCATTAAATAATACCATGCTGGCATCTCTCATTCACTTCCATATTGCACTGGGGGAGGTTTCTAAGCATTATGTCTGTACACAGGTTCAGCCAGCTCCAGGCAGGTAGTGTAGAGCTATTTCAAGATGCTAGAATACGGGCAGTCACTGAATGGTGCTTGCTGCCACCCACACAGCTTAGTTTTACTAAGTGTACTTTATACTGGAACTAGAAGAGCGGAATGATTAATGTCATGTAAGATGGCAAAATAGATATGCTGAAAGATAATTTGTATGATAGAAAATATCTGGGAAATTCTTGTTTCACATAATTGTTCTTTACACTTCTGACTATTGCTAGGCTTGCTGTTACTATAAACTGACATCATTTTTCTTAGATGACCAAGCAATCTACTTAAAAAAATGGTGTGAGCTACATGTATAACCCACACCATTTGTTCCATCAGTGTAGCAATCGATCGCTACCCTTAAAGTGTATCTTAAGCTTCATTCACATGGGCGTACTTGGGAGTGCATGGGATGCACAGGTGTTCTGTGCACCAGCGTGTGTACAGTCCCATTCATGCCAATTGGGACACAGCCCCTGCACACAATTTGTGGGTGTGTGGGTGCATGTCCCTGAACTCACACTATCTACATTCAGGGACCCGCACTTACTCGGATGTCAAATTGGGAGCAGCAGATGTGTGCAGGTAAAGCATATCCCTCACACAGGTGTACGCTTAAAGTGTTACTAAACCCAGGACCCTGCATTCACTATATCTGGTCTCCTACAGTACAGGAATGCAATCATTTTAGTAAATATAAACTGATAAATATCTTTTCTCATCAGCAGTATATGGCAGTCTTGTGACTTCTATCAGTGTCTGGTTAAAGCTTGTAGGAGGAGTTTTCATAGTGCACTGAGCTGTCCTATTAGGATGCAGGACCCTCTGCCTGGACATGTCTGGACAGTGCTGATTGGCCCTGTGCTGATCACATGCACTCTCTTAAGAAAAAAAAACAAAAAACTCTCTAGCAATACACACCAAACTGAGCATGTGCAGCCTGACTCCATAGACTCTGTCTTATCCGGACCTGTTTTGGAGTCAGTGGAAGAAGAGGAGGATTTGTGCATACAGGATCAAACAGCCATTTTACACAATGAAGAAGATTAACCCCTTAGGTTCCACAGTGAGTATAACAAGCATGCTTTACTGCATATATAGAAAAATTTTACTGTTGTGGGTTAAAAAAACAAACCTGTAAGACAAAGGCATAATGAGCTAATATGCATCGCATACTATCTCATTATGAAATACTTACCTTAGAACGAAGCCCTGCAGCTGTGCCTGCACACCGCTGAGACGGCTGACATCTTCCCCGGTGTTTTTTCTGGGTTCGCAGGCTCCGGCGTTGTGATTGGCCGAAGCCGTAGTGACGTCACTCCCGCGCATGCCCTGAAGAAACGGCACGAGCAGCCATTCCTTTAGAGTGCCTGCGTATATAGTAAATATCTCCTAAACAGTGCAAGTTTAGGAGATATTTACAGTACCTACAGGTAAGTCTTATTATAGGCTTACCCGTAGGTATAACTAAGCAGGAAGGCTTTACTTCCTCTTTAAAGTGGAGTTCCACACAGAAATGGAACTTCCGCTTTTCGGAACCCTCTCCCCCTCTGGTGTCACATTTGGCACCTTTCAGGGGGGAGGGGGGTGCAGATACCTGTCTAAGACAGATATTTGCACCCACTTCCGGCATAGACTCCCATGGGAGTCTACGCCTCTTCCCATCCCCACTGAGCCTCCTGGGAAACACACAGCTCCCAGGAGAGAGCGGGGACCACTTGGGATGCGCAGTGCGACTCGCGCATGCGCAGTAGGGAACCAGGAAGTGAAGCCGCAACGCTTCACTTCCTGATTCCCTCACCTAGGATGGCGGCGGCAGCTGCCGAGAACCGAGCGGGTTCTCGGCGTCGCCTGCCGACATCGCTGGACCCTGGGACAGGTAAGTGGCCATGTATTAAAAGTCAGCAGCTGCAGTATTTGTAGCTGCTGGCTTTTAATATTCTTTTTTTTTGGCGGTGTGGGTGGACCCCCACTTTAAGTACGCCGTGTCAATGAGACCTGAAACTGAAAAGAAAAATGTAATATGTTGCAACTTATGTTGACTTTAGTTACACTTTAATACTGCAAAGCAAAGTAAACTATGCTATTAAAAATTGACCAAGTGCTCCAGCCCTTAAATCACCATAGCTGCCCTGCCAAAATACAGCCCTCAATCGCCACCTCCCCCATTACAAGTCTGATTTTGTCTTTCAGCTTGCCTATTTCAGGATATTGCAATACCTGAATGAAATATATATATTTTTTAATGCTTGCTGAAGTAATGTGTAGGACTAAAGGGTGTTATAGATTCGCCTGGAGATCTTTGTTAATCAAAGCTAAGGTTCATATATTTATAGGTATGTGCCTAAGGGCTGTGTGATAAAAAGAGGTTAATTCCCCATTGTATAGAGCTTCAGAATAGGCGGCATTATATGCAATAATTTTCTTTAGCACATGTCAAGTCATATTTACAAATAATGTAGGAAGATGAATAATTCAGTCCTGTGGTTTAGTGAATTTTCATATCTATAATCTTTTTATGCACTTAAAATGCCGGCAGAAGGCTATTCTCAAATGACAATGTGAACGAAACACAGCTAATCCCATAAGCACAGACACATGTATAGCTACATACAAATAAAGTGGAGCCAGACAGGTAGCATTATGAGATGCAGACTGCAGCAACATTTTATCTTAGAGATTTAGAAAGGAATAGTAAATATAAACATTTTTTTTTATTATAATTGCATAAATGCATCTTATAACATATCTCAGACCGTATGTAAATGTTTCAAGAGCTTGTCAGAAAGAACCCCCAATAAATGATATTTAGTTTGATAAAGCACTTTTACATATAATATTGAATCTTACTGATCTCCTCAATTCTCCTAGCAGCCACTTCCTGTCTACATGCACTCCAGTGATGGCTGCATGACATTTGTTGGGGCTGGTTTGCTTATGGTGACAGCAGTGGACAATGCCCGTGTATTAAAACGGCTGTTTGTAGCCATGGGAAGCCCCTGTTACAGGGTGACAAGGAAAGAACACATTGGAGACACAGGGATAGAGTGTTGTCACCCTATAACAGTGTAGCCAGGTGCTGGCTAACTTTGCTTGTGTCATTGTGGGACATTCTGTAACACCAGCTCCAGTGAGCCTGTTTCCCTCTAGTGCTCAGAACACTGTGTCATCATCTCCTAAATTGACCCCTGATGAAGTCACGTGATGTGACGATACGCGTCAGAATTGGAGCAACAGGCGGAAACCAGAAGTGACGTAAACGTACAAGCTCGTGGCTCGTGGAGTGTTACCTGAGCTTTTTTAATCTAAGTGAGTGTACCAACTCTGGGTATTTTTCCTTGTCAAAAGAAGTTTATTGAGTATACAATGTTATAAAGATACATAAAGTAAGTTTACAAGGATCTATAAAGTAAGCTCATTGTTTTACAGTAGGGTTTATATAGGTAAATATCATGAAATTTCAAATATTAAACATTGGGTTCACGTAAACCTAAATTAAAGATATATATAATTTCCTTAGTTACTTTTGTAGGTATTTAAATTATTTATACCTACTATACATATTGTTTACAAGTAGAGTGTATATAGGTCAAATAAATTCTGATAATGAGCTTTAATCGTAAGGTGGAGAAAAGGAAAGAGAAAGAAGAAAAAGGGTTGAAAGGTAGAGATATGGTCCACAAGGTTGTCCCGCTCGTCAGTTTATTATTCTTTTTAGTTCTCTTTGAAGCCTTAGAATGGGTGTCTCTGTAAGTCATTTAATCTGTTACCATGGCAACAGGACAGAGTCATTGAAGTTTGACAGGAACTGTTGTTTTATCCAAGGATGCCAAAGTTTTTCAAATTTTGGAATTTGATTTTGATCGATGGCTACCATCTTAGCATGGGACATTGTATTATTCATTCTGTGAATTGTTTCTGCTAGTACCAATGTAGGAGATTTCCATGCCTTGGCCACTGTTTGTTTTGCAGCCGTTATTAGTTGGATCATAAGTTTGAATTGAGAGAGTGTTAACCATTCCGGTTTTAGATTAAGCAAAGTTAAATATGGATCTGGTTGTATTATTTTTTAAAATATTTTAGATGCAATCACGAAGACTTCCTTCCAGAAGGTTTGGATTACTGGGCACGTCCACCATATGTGTAAATGTGTGCCTATTTCTGGGCATCCTCGAAAACAAAGAGCTGAGGTATTAGGTGAATATTTTGCCACTCTAGCGGGTACAAGGTACCAGCGAGTTAGGACTTTATAATTTGTCTCCAGTGCTAAGATGTTGGGTGAAGATGACTTAGATGTGAGCCATATGTTAGACCAGTCCGTGTCTTCTAAAGTTCGTCCCAGGTCCTCCTCCCACCTCTGAACGTAAGAGGGTCTATTAAGATTTGCTACTCCATATAATTGATTATAAAGTGATGAAATTGTACCTTTAGCAAATGGATCTTTTGTACAGATTGATTCAAAAATGGATAATTGGGATAATGGTGTATCCCCCTTTAGGAATGGTGTATAGAAATTTTTGATTTGGAGATATCTAAATATCTCAGAGTTTGGTAGATCATATTTTTCTCTAAGCGATGGGAATGAAAGGAATGATTTAGATGCTATGAAGTCATTTAGTGTCTGAATGCCTGATGTTGTCCAAGCTTTAAAAGAATTTGGGTAGATCCATGCCGGATAAAAGGCCGGATTTCTGATAAAAGAAAGGAGAGGATTGTGTGGAGATTGTAACTGATATTTGGTTTTTAGTTTATCCCAGAGAGATAAGAAGTGTTTAGTTATGGGATTATGAATTTTAAAGCGGTCTTTAGGATCAAGCCATAATAAATTTGATATTAATAGAGGGTCATTTTCTGAAGCCTCTATAAATACCCATAATGGGATTTCCTGTTTTGCATGGTATTTGGACAGACTGGCCAAATGTGCTGCTCTGTAGTAGTTAGTAAAATTAGGGTATCCCAGGCCTCCTTTATTTTTGGGAAGATGTAGTGTGTGTATAGGTATACGTGGTTTAGAAGAGCCCCATATAAACGAAGTTGCTCTTTTTTGTACTATTCTCAAAAAATAGGAAGGAATTGGAATAGGGAGGACTCTGAATAGATAAAGCAATTTGGGTAGAATAGTCATTTTGATTGCATTAATCTTCCCTATCCAGGATAAAGGAAGTTGCGACCATTGTTTTATTTGATTTGTGATCTGTCTTAATACAGGAGGATAATTGGTTGAGAATAAGTCAGAATGAGATGCTGTTAAATGAATTCCAAGATATGGGATTGATTTTTCTGCCCATGTGAATGGGAGTGCAGCCCTAGCCGGGATCAATTCCATGTTTGTGAGAGAAATATTAAGCACTAGGCATTTCTTAGGATTAATCATAAGGCCGGATAGGGCTGCAAATCCATCAAGAGCTGGTATTAAGTTAGGACCAGAGACCTGTGGTGATGATAGAAAAAGTAATATATCGTCTGCAAATATACATAATTTGTGTGTAATACCTCCTACTTCAATGCCAGTTATAGTTTGGTTTGTTCTGATGTATTGGGCCATGGGTTCGAGTATAAGGGCAAATAATAAGGGAGATAATGGGCAACCCTGTCGGGTACCTCTTTCGATATTAAAGGCTTCAGATTTGTATCCAGCATATTTTATATAGGCTTTGGGTTTATTATATAATGCTTTGATCCATGTTAAAAAGTGGGGTCCAAAACCCCATTTTTGTAATGAATATTGCATATATTGCCAGGATACTGTGTCAAATGCCCTCTTAATATCGAGAGATAGAAAACATAAAGGGATTTTCCGTTTTTTAGCAATATGTGCCAATAACACTGCCCTGCGTATATTATCGCCTGCCTGTCTATTTGGCATGAAGCCTACTTGATCTCTATGTATTAATTTTCCTATAATGCTATTGAGGCGTTTTGCTATTATTTTTGCTAATAATTTAATATCGAGGTTTAACAGTGAGATAGGCCGATAATTCACACAGGAAGTATCATCAGAAAGGGGTTTTGGGATCATACAAACAATTGCCATTAGTGTTTCTTGCCGAAAAGAATGTCCATCTAGAAGTTTGTTAAAAGTTTCAGTGAGAATGGGAGAGAGTATTTCTGAGAATGTTTTATAGTATAAAGCCGAGTAGCCGTCTGGGCCTGGTCTTTTGTTAAGTTTTAGGTCTTTTATGGCGTTAGCAACTTCATCTATAGTTATAGGCTCATCCAAACTGCTTTTTTGATTCTGAGATAACTCAGGTAAGGTTATTTTTGAGAAGAAGGATTCAGCTTCTGTAGGATTAAATTCATTGTTTGTCTTGTATAAAGTTGCGAGATGTGAGTGAAATTTATGGACTATTTTAACTGGATTACAAGTGTAAACATTTTTTGATAATTTCAAACGTATTGGTTTGAAAGATTTGTTAGTTGAATTTAATGCCCGAGCCAAATATGTACCTGGTTTGTTTGTATTCATGTAGAAATTGTGTTTGGAGCGTTTGAGGGATTTATCAACTGATTCAGTGAGAAATAGATCGTATTCCAATCTAGATTTTTCCAGATGAGATTTTGTACTCTGAGATGGATTATCTTGAAATGATATGTAGGCTGCATTAAAATTGAGTTCTAGTTTTTTTGCTAGATTTTTGCGTTCCCGTTTAAATAGTGCCATTTGTCTTTGTATTGTACCACGCAAGACAGGCTTATGAGCTTCCCACAGTGTTATTGGGGAGATGTCTGTTGTATTATTAATTGATATGTATTCCTTTAAAGCTTGTTCAATGGCCATCTGATGTAGTGGGTGTTTGAGCATTATGTCCGGTAAGTACCACGTTGGGTCATGCGCTTTTGGTATGGCTGAGGCTATAGTAGTGTATACTGCATTATGGTCAGACCACGGAATCGGAATTATATCTGATGCAATAATTTCTGGTATCATTCCTATTGTTAGAAAAATATGATCTATTCTGGTGAAGGTTTGATGAGGGTGCGAGAAATAAGTGAATTTCTTTTTCATTGGGTTACTTTCTCTCCATGAATCTACCAGATTGTATTTGGAAAGAAGTTGAGAAAAAGGTAATCTAGAGGTTATTTTGGATGGTGTAAAAGGTGATTTATCTAGAAATGGGAGGAGGACCTGGTTTGAATCCCCACACATTATCACTGTTCCTATTTTGTGTGTATTAATCACTTGTAATATATGTGAGAGGAATGGTGTAGGTTGTTTGTTAGGAGCGTAGTAGGAAATCACCGTGATTGCTGTATCCATTATATAACCCATGAGTATCAGGTATCTACCTTCTGGGTCTTTAATTTCTGATGATAAGGTGAATGGTGTGGATCGGTGAAATGCAATTAGAGTTCCCCTTTGCTTGGTACAGGCAGAAGCTGTGTAAATTTGTTGATAAAAAGGGGAAATATATTTTGGAGTAGAATCTTTGGTGAAGTGTGTTTCTTGGAGGCATACTATGTGAGCCTTCTTGTTATGGAAAGTACGGAAGGCTTTGGTCCTTTTTTGAGGGACATTTATTCCCTGAACATTCAGGGAAAGTATATTCAGTGGTGCCATGGCAATAGATCAAATAGTTTTGACTTACTTTTTGTTATGCAGAGCTGACTGCGCAGATCAACCTGTGTGGACTGAAGAGATGAATAGATAGAAAAGAAACCAGTGAATTCTGGAGTAAAGAGTAAACAAAAAACATATGAGATTAGATGATACATTGTATAAATTATTTTTTGCAAGTAATCACAATTTACCCGTGAAAGAGAATAAATATCTCTCTCAGGGGAATAAGTGCCTTCGTCACACTCCCACATAATATGGTTGGGAGAATGAGGAGGGCTAATGGGGGTACACGGATCTTCTGCTTACAGGAGAGAAGTGCTATTTCAAAAGACATCAAAATGATGTTTCATTAATTGGAGTGCAGAATATAGTTTTTGTTGAAATTATTTATTCCAGGGTGGTTGTATATGGTTAGTCTTGCCCTAGGCTAAATAATTCAGTTAGAAAGGTACTGTTAATAACTTTGGTATTGATGAAGATAGTTTGAATTATTTTGGGATTTTAACCCTTTTAGAGTAAACAATTACATATTTTATTCATATGTAACTGTTTAGATATGTTAACTCGTAAAATTGAGGTTGTATTGCTTCAGATTAGAATAAACAAAAATATAATTCTAGGAACTAGTTAGGTAATAATATATTTGTTTTAAGAAAAGAAAGAAAAAGCTTCCATTACTTCTGGATTATTGAACATATTTGTCCTAAAAAGTAATAAATCTATTGTTATTACCTGATAATATATAACTGAACAAGAATTTCCTTATTTCACTTATATATTCTAAGGCTATATGAATCAGAAGTAATAAGAAATATAACTGGAATGTAACATGATCCCACACAGTGTGTGACTATCAGAATGCAGTTACATTCAGTTATAAATATAGGTTTTTTATAGAGAACCATCTCTTGGTATAATAAATGAAGAGATATCAGGAATTAGGATGTCAGTCCATTGAATCTTCTTGGTCCATGGATGATGTGGCATAACGGCCTCTTTTGTGAGAATGATGATTCCCATTTTGTTCTGAAATTTTCTGGGTGCTGCCTGAAGGTGAAGATGACGCCATTCTTCTGCGTGTGGGAGTGTTGCTGCTTGTGGGTTCTGTCAGATTTAATTTTAAAAGGGTTTGTTGTAGTTCATCTGCTGATCTGCTTCTGTAAATTGTACCTTGGTAGTTAAATCTGACTGAAAAGGGGAAGCCCCATTGATACATAATGTTGTGGCGTTGCAGTTCCATTAGTTGGGGTTTCATGGATCATCTTTTAGTAATAGTAAGTTGGGATAGGTCAGCAAAAATTTGATAATTGTGTCCTTGAAAATTAAGTTCCTTTTTTTCTCTTGCAGCAATTAGTATTTGTTCTTTCGTTCTGTAATAATGAAATTTTGTGATTATATCACGTGGGGGTCCATCTTTCTTTTTGGCTGTGAGGGCTCTGTGTACTCTGTCCAGTTCTAAACGTTCAATAGGGATATCTGGCTTTAGTTCTTGTAATAGAGCAGTAATAGTAGATTGCAGGTCTGTCACAGTTTCAGGTATTCCCCTTATGCGCAAGTTTGAACGTCTGGCTCTATTTTCGTAATCTTCGAGCTTAGTTTGAAGTATTAAATTCTCTTTTTTTAATTGTTCCAATTCTGTTATATTTTCTTGGGTTGTAATTTCAATTTCATCCATTTTTATTTCTAAGGCTGCGGTGCGGTTTCCCAGCTCTCTTATTTCTTTGGTTAGGCTTTTTGTTATTTGGTCTGAGGTTTGTTTTAAAGCCTTATGAAGCATCTTTTCAAATTGTAATAATATTACTGGGGATACTGAGGAGGCTTGTGGAGAAGTTTGTGAGAGGATTTGTTCTGTATCTGACTCAAATGGAGAGTCTTGCTGTGACATTTTCTGTCTGTGAGAGCGCCCTGATGCTGTATCTAGTGAGGTGACTGGAGCTGCTTCAGCTGCAGTGAGTGCCTGTGAGCTCTTTGTGAGGTGATTTTTATTTCTGCCACGGTTTCCTCTCAGTACCAGTTTGTTCCCTGGGGCAAAAAGGTTCAAATGGATACCTTTTGAGCCTGCAGGCTCCGCTCTGTCCTTCTCTTCTCTCCTCAGCGGTGTGGAGCTCTAACAATGCATGTCTGCTGTGCTAGGCTCCGCCTCCTGCCCCCCGAACTCTGGGTATTTTTAATAAACCTAAGTTTTAAGCGGTATTATGCTATTTGGGATCTTTCTTCCACTTTTACCACCCCGATCGAGCTAAGTGGAGAGGAGACTGTACCCACCCACTCTAAGGATCTCCTGCTGCATCCACCCATAGAGGGACTCTCTGAAGACCCCTGTTTGAGGCATCAGATCCAGTTCATGCTGTAACCTTACAGCAGTAAGGTGAGGGGCTAGTGTACTTTCAGGTGCCACCACAGCTGATTGGCCAGGCATCGGCCAGTTTTGTTTCACGGTTCAAGGTGAAGGGAATATCACACATTCATCAGTTTTGGACTGTTTTACTTTATCTTGCACAGGAGCTGAAATAATAATTTTTGGGACTTGTCCACACCCTGTGTATTTGTATTTGAGCCCAGGGGTGGCTCATTGGATGTTTTGTTTGATTGATATTAATTTCAATGCTTTGTATTATCACCATGTGCTAAGTTTTGTTTTTTTCCCGTGCTATGCAGTGTCTCACACGGCATAATCTGCACCTTGCACTTTAGCACCAACTCACCGTTGTGTATGTTTTATGCATAATATGTCATGTTTCAAGATTTATAGTTAAGTAATTTGGATTTGCACTTTATTATAGACCTTGTTCATCAGTATTTGAGATTCACATTGCTATTTTTTTGTATTTGCACTTTACTATAGTTCACTTTAATCACTCATGTCAGAGTCCACAGCACAGCACCATTTATTACTTATTTATCTCCTAAATGTAGAGCAAGCAGAGACCACCGCTGAGAGCAAGGGATCATAGGATATGTGGTCTGAGGAGCCAGGATTTGCATTGGAGCCAGACTGCTCCAGACTACAATTTTCAGCCGTCTGGCAGAGAGAGAAGAATGCTGGGTGAGGACATAAATAGCCTGGTCTGGGGAGGAGTCTCTCTCTTGGGACCACGGCCTTAAGCTGAGAGCAGGGACCCTGCAAGCAGGCGCTGGTCTAGACGGCGCAGAGAGTCAACAGCGAGCGAGCAGGCAGATCCACCATTGCCGGTTCCCTGTTGGCCGAGTGACTGTTGGGGGTCACTCTCATTGTCACTGGTACAGTCCCAGCTGAATCCCTCCATCACTAGGTACACGGCCAGGCTCCCTTCACTGGTTGCAGATTCTTCAAGAGCCTGTTCCAGGACATCCTATTCCCTTGAGCCTTGGTATCATCAGGATTGGTGAGCGGGTAGAAGCCCACCCTGTGTACACCCTACAAAAACACTGTATGCAGACACCGTTATCCCATCTCTTTACATTAAAAAGGAAACACTTTGCACATGTTATTTTCTGTTGCTGGTCGCCATTGAACAACAATCCTTCTGGGCCCTTGTTTAGCTAGCTGAAGAAACTGAACATCTACATCACAAGGATTCCCAGACTCTCCTCTTCTTCCCCACTTAAAGGAGAACGCTACTCAGAGATTAAGTTTTGCATTCCTTATAACTTGTTGTTTTAGAATTGTGCCACAAAGTTTGTTGGGCCCATGGCATCAGGAACTGAAGAGAGCAGTCTGACTTAAAAAGTTATTCTCTTCCCTTTTAAACCTGGGGTCATAGGTTCTTACAGGACCTACTGGACCTACTTGTTATTGCAAATCTTTCAATAAAAATGATTATACCAGAACTGTTTCTAAGCCTGGTTTGAAGTTATTCCAAGGGTTGCATTGTAGTTTATGGCATATCAAAAGAACTTGATCTGTAATGCACACTGCAGCCTGTCATGAAGCGTGGTACCTGGTGTAGGTGACAGGTCCTCCAGTAGTAGAGGATTGGTAATCTAGTTCCCTCCCTAGTGGTCAGTTCCCCAGAATCATCCAGGACCAAACCCGCGATACGGAGACCTTGTATGCCTCGCTGCATGGTACAGGAGAAAGAAGAGTCAAGTGAGAACACACATGAGGTCTGCACTAGTGCTTGGCGGGACCCAACTCTGTCACTGGGAGTGAGGTGGCAGAGGTACGCTGGACTGGTGGAGTGGGCAATGGCTCAGTAATGTCCCTCCTAAATGCAATATACAATGAGGAAGGCGTGTAGTGACACAGGACAGCACTTTACAGAAGGACTCTATACATTTTCTGCTGCACACAGCATATAGCTCATCTCTAAAGCAGGGAACCACCATCATGTTTGACTTTCATATGACCATGGTCCCCGCCTGGTTCTGGGCATTGATAAGTTCATCCATGGCAAAAGTTACCCCCACAAGCAGGGTGAGTAGGTCCTGCCCACAAGTCTGCCATATATTTTTCCCATTATCATTAGATACTGTAACCTCCTTTATTCTGGCACATTATTCCAACATACTAGAACAGTTTTGAACCAGTAAAACAAGAAATTGTTCTGTGTAGAAGAAATGAACCCAGCACTGAAGTGTTGGTTTGGATCTGCAGCAGACATGAGCGGGTACACTGATTCAAACACACAGTGTCCTTTCACTCCGAGGTGAATGCACATGCAGCAAAAAGCAGTCCAGCATGGAGGACAGGTCTCAGCGCTCATTTTAATTAACCCCTAATGTGATGGACAGACACAGTGATCAATAGAGAGGTGACAGGGTTGAATTTGACTTTAAAAATAAGGTTTGGATATCACTTTCGATTTCCATTTGCTTGAATTGACACAGTTGTCTTGACATTTTGACAGTCTCTGCTGAAAGTACCCTCCTGTGATATATTTTTTAAAATAAATGCTGACAGGTTCACTTTAACAATGAATATTAACAGTCTAGAATCGCCTGGTCCTTTTAAAGTGGATATTACATCAGATATATTTTTCCATGTCCACGGTAAGTTGTCATTAATGATTATTAAAATGACATTAAACTCTGTTTTTAAAAAAAACTATATGTGTATATGTTCTTAACTCAGAATTATCCCTTGTATTGTGTCGCCTCCCAAATCTCCAAATTCAAAAAAATAGAAACAAAAGCTGACGCTTCATGGAAAAACGCTGCTAGCACCAAATGTAAAATATGCCCAAACCTTAGTGAAACAATGTAGAAAAAAGAGCACAGCGCTTAAATAGTTAGAAAACTGTGAAATGTAGCATAAGGTATAAACTAAGCCAAAAATTATGTCCTTAAGTAGTAAACATATGTAAAAATGAACGAAGTCTATTAATATATATCAATCTTGACTAGTGATGATAATCCATTAAGGTGTTAACACTTTACAGTGATATAAATGCCTCTCTGAATCACTTCCACAAAGTACTTCAATGTGTCTTACCACCAAACTGGGCTCAAAGATATCATCCAGACCCCTGAAGATGTGCTAGAGCATGAAACGTGTTGGGCGGAGAAAGAACGCTGTCATCGCTGCTACATGGCGTGTTTGAGGCGGCCTCAGCTTTAAGTTCTTGACACTGCAGTTTTTATCCTTGCCTGTTTTTATCCTTATTTCAATGAAATACTACACTATATATTTTCAATTTGGCTATGTCTGTAGTGAAAAAATTCTAAAAAGTGCAGCGCTTACAAATATTAAGTGATATTCATAAAATAATCATAAGATAAGTGAAGAAAAAACACATCTAAAATATAGATGTAAACCAAAATAATTAGTAATAGGGCATCATGAACATGATTAAATAGTGTCCATAATAAAAGTTCATAAAGTGAAAGAATTTCAGTAACAATTGAAAAAAAAAAATCCTCTAAAGTTATTACTTCCCAGTGCACAAAGTGACTCCAGTGCTCTTCCTCCACCTATATGCACTCACCAGAATGCTATTGGAAAACAGCATATACTGTAAGTATCCATCCATCCTTGGAGAATCCACAGCAGCCATTTAATCAATCCTCCAAATATCACAGTGCTCAATAAGGGGGAATCCTAACTGAAGAAATGTTCACCAATTAAGTGTGGTCACCTGGCTCACAGACTCATCTCCTACACACCAGGACTGCTGTACTAAGGAGACTTAGTACAGCAGTCCTGGTGTTTAGAAGGTGACTGTGAGCCAGGTGACCACACTTGATTGGTGGGCATTTCTCCAATTAGGATTCCCACTGATTGAGCACTGTGTTACTTGGAGGATTGATTAAATGGCTGCTGTGTATTCTTCTAGGATGGATACTTATATACTGTTTTCCAATAGCATTCTGGTGAGTGCATATTGGTGGAGGAAGAGCTCTGGAGTCACGTTGTGTATTCTTATTGTTGCACTAGAAAGTAATATCTACAGAGGATTTTTTGTCTCTAATTGTCACTGGAAATTCTTTCACTTTTTGGACTTTTATTATGGACACCATTTATTCATGTGCATGGTGCCCTATTACTAATTATTTTGGTTTATTTTTTATTTTAGATTTTTTTTTCTTCACTTATTTTATGATTATTATATGAATATCACTTAATATTTATAAGCGCTGCACTTTTTTGGATTTTATTACTATATTGCTATATTGGGTTGGTCACCTTTATTGCCAGCAGCTCCACCTCCTGAGCGCTTGATGATTCCATAATTGTCTGTGGTGAGCATTTGTCCCATACAGCCCTATTATCCACTGATGTTACTACATGCCATATACTTGGTTGGTGTCATTGCGAGAGGACCTTTTCCTTACAGGGGACAATCCTTAAAAGTGCGGGTCGCTGGTGCTTATTTGCTGTTCACATTTTTGTGCAGTCATTTGATCTGGTGAGTGTATTATACTGGTTGTGGTGCACATTGTGGTGACTTTTAAATATATATGGATTCCCGGGACCTGGTGACTTTTTATGGTGTATATTTGCTGTTCACATCTCTGTGCAGCCATTTGATCTGGTGAGCACAATATACTGGTGGTGGTGCACATTGTGGTGATTTTATCACTGGATACTCCCTTAAATGGGACTGTCCTTTAATTGTGGACTGCTGTGATTTGGTGTTTTTTTTTTTCACTGTGCTCTTTTGCTGTTCACACTTTTTTGTGCAGCCATTCGATCTGGTGAGTGCATTGGATTGATGGTTGAACACACTGTTGTGTCTTTTTATTTTTTTTATCATATCATTTTATTTTAGCACATATAATCGAAAAAAACTGTTATATACTATACTATTGCACTTTTCTTTGACTTTATTTTTTGGTGAGCATCTGTCCCACAAAGTCCTGCCATCCATTCGCTGTCCTCAAAGGCAATTTGCTGTCATCTTCAAAAGGTCAACTCATCTGAAAGTCCGTCCCCAGGGTTATACCGTTGGGTTTGGATGATATCATTGAGCCCAGTTTGTTGCCTATAATCCGTGCAGCAATATATTCTGGTGAGTGGATTGGATTGGTGGTGGGACACATTGAACTACTTTGTGGAAGTGATTCAGAGAGACATTTATATCACTGTAAAGCATTAACACCTTAATGGATTATCACTAGTCAAGACTGATATTTATACTGTATATTTAAATATGGACTTCTTTGATTTTTACATATTTTTTATTACTTAATGACATGATTTTTAGTGTAGTTTATACCTTATGGTACATTTAACAGTTTTCTAACTATTTAAGAGCTGCACTGTTTTTTCTTCAAAATTCATTTTTTGCTGCTGTGATCTGACTTTATTTATTACAGGTACTTATATAGCGCCGACAATTTACTCAGCACTTTACATATACTGTATATCAGGGCTCAAAATTTCAAGTCCTGAGCCACTAGTCAGGCCTTAAGAGTTACCTGCATCCAGTTGCCCAACCCCTCCCCTGCCCCGCCCCTCCCCTGTCCCGCCCAATAGATTATCTCATGAAATTACACTGTTAAATGTTTTATGCAGAATGAAGTTCCAAAAATAAATATTAACAACAACTTAACAATATTAACATAAAGCATATCAGTACTTACCAGTGCAGCCTCACTGTGCCCATCAAATGCAGCCTCACTGTGCCCATTATTGCAGCCTCACTGTGCCCATCAAATGCAGCCTTTATTGTGCCCATCAATGCAGCCTCACTGTGCCCATCAATGCAGCCTCACTGTGCTCATGAATGCAGCCTCACTATCTGTGAATGCAGCCTCACTGCCCATGAATGCAGCTAACTGTGCCCATGCATGCAGCCTCTCTGTGCCCATAAGTGCAGCCTCACTGCTCATCAATGCATCTCACTGTGCCCATAAATGCAGCCTCCCCTTGACCATGAATGCAGCCTCACTGTGCCCATGAATGCAGCCTCACTGTGCCCATAAATGCAGCCTCACTGCCCATCAATGCAGCCTCACTACCCGTGAATGCAGCCTCACTACAAATCAATGCAGCTCACTGTGCCCATGAATACAGCCTCACTGTGCCCATAAATGCAGCCTCACAGCCCATCCATGTAGCTCACTGTGCCCATAAATGCAGCCTCACTGCCCATCACTGCAGCTCACTGTTCCCATCAATGCAGCTCACTGTGCCCATTAATGCAACTCACTGTGCCCATAAATGCAGCCTCACTACCCATCAATGCAGCTCACTGTGCCTATAAATGCAGCCTCACTGCCCATCAATGCAGCTCACTGTGCCAATCAATGCAGCCTCACTGTGCCCATAAATGCAGCTCACTGTGTCCATCACTATACTCACCATGGATGATGGATCACACACACACAGCTGGCATCTGCTGTGTGTCACGGAGCTGGGTCTGTGTTCGGCGGCGCTGTAATAAGGTCCCGCCCCCCAGACCGGCTTGTGTGATAGGTGGAACACTGATTCAATCTGTGTTCCATCTACTATAACACGAGCCAGTCTAGGGGGGCGGGACCTTGTTACAGCGCCACCAAAAACACACCCAGCTCCGTGACACACAGCGGGAGATGCTGGCTGTGTGTGTGATACACAAGAGGAGGAGGAGAGAGGGAGGGGAGCGCTGCAGCCTCAGCTCAAAGCTGTCCTGCCGCTCTGTGTCCTACGGCTGACAGTTTCCTGGCTGATAGCTTCTGGCAGAAGCGGTGCAGGCTTTTTTACAGGACATCAGAGCGGCGGGGAGGGCAAGGAATCCCCCCTCCGGGCCGCTCTGATGGCCGCACCGCTTTTGCCAGAAGCAATCAGCCAGGAAATGCGAGCAGGTGAGTGGAATTTTTAAGGGCTGCTGTATAGTGTATATACAGTATCTCACAAAAGTGAGTACACCCCTCACATTTTTGTAAATATTTTATTATATCTTTTCATGTGATAACACTGAAGAAATGACACTTTGCTACAATGTAAAGTAGTGAGTATACAGCTTGTATAACAGTATAAATTTGCTGTCCCCTCAAAATAACTCAACACACAGCCATTAATGTCTAAACCGCTGGCAACGAAAGTGAGTACACCCCTAAGTGAAAATGTCCAAATTGGGCCCAAAGTGTCAATATTTTGTGTGGCCACCATTATTTTTCAGTACTGCCTTAACCCTCTTGGGCATGGAGTTCGGCAGAGCTTCACAGGTTGCCACTGGAGTCCTCTTCCACTCCTCCATGACGACATCACGGAGCTGGTGGATGTTAGAGACCTTACACTGTTCCACCTTCTGTTTGAGGATGCTCAATAGGTTTTAGGTCTGGAGACATGCTTGGCCAGTCCATCATCTTTAATCTCAGCTTCTTTAGCAAGGCAGTGGTCATCTTGGAGGTGTGTTTGGGGTCGTTATCATGTTGGCCCAGTCTCTGCGGCCCATACTGCTTCAGTATGTCACAGTACATGTTGGCATTCATGGTTCCCTCAATGAACTGTAGCTCTTCAGTTCTGGCAGCACTCATGCAGACCCAGACCATGACACTCCCACCACCATGCATGACTGTAGGCAAGACACACTTGTCTTTGTGCTTCTCAACTGGTTGCCGCCACACACGCTTCAAACCATCTGAACCAAATAAGTTTATCTTGGTCTCATTAGACCAAAGGACATGGTTCCAGTAATCCATGTCTTTAGTATGCTTGTCTTCAGCAAACTGTTTGCGGGCTTTCTTGTGCATCATCTTTAGAAGAGGCTTCCTTCTGGGATGACATGCAGACCAATTTGATGCAGTGTGTGGTATATGGTCTAAGCAATGACAGGCTGACCCCCCACCCCTTCAACCTCTGCAGCAATGCTGGCAGCACTCATATGTTTATTTCCCAAAGACAACCTCTGGATATGATGCTGAGCACGTGCACTCAACTTCTTTGGTTGACCATTGCAAGGCCTGTTCTGAGTGGAATCTGTCCTGTTAAACCGCTGTATGGTCTTGGCCACCATGCTGCAGCTCAGTTTCAGGGTCTTGGCCTGATTGCCTAGGCCATCTTTATGTAGAGCAACAATTCTTTTTTTCAGATCCTCAGAGAGTTCTTTGCCATGAGGTGTCATGTTGAACTTTCAGTGACCAGTATGAGAGAGTGAGAGCGATAACACCAAATTTAACACACCTGCTCCCCACTCCTGAGACTTTGTAACACTAATGAGTCACATGACACTATGGAGGGAAAATAGCTAATTGGGCCCAACTTGGACATTTTCACTCAGGGGTGTACTCACTTTTGTTGCCAGCGGTTTAGACATGAATGGCTGTGTGTTGAGTTATTTTGAGGGGACAGAAAATTTACACACTTATACAAGCTGTACACTCACTAGTGTAATTGCTTCAGTGTTGTCACATGAAAAGATATAATAAAATATTTACAAAAATGTGGGGGTGTACTCACTTTTGTGAGATACTGTATATTGTAGATTCACATCAGTCCCTGCCCTCAATGAGCTTAAAATCTAAGGTCCCTAACTCACATTCATACATAAATATACTAGGGCCACTTTAGACAGAAGCTAAACAATCTACCAGCATCTCAAGACAGAAGCGCCAAAATAAAAATCAAAGAAATGCGTGCATCGCAGTCATTCGAAAAATACATATTAATGTGCATCACCAGATATTGGATTAAAACAGAAAGTCCAAATCCGAATCAAAGGTCAGAAAGTCCAAAATGAAGAACCCCCAATACGAACCAATAAAGGGGGAGCACATTGCAGGGGGCTTCTATCCTTAAGGCTTCTTTCTCCATCTGTCTCCTCACGCATCACCAACTTACTAGCAGACATATCAGCCTGGATGTCACATCACTTCCTCAAACTCAACCTATCCAAAATTAAGCTCATTATATTTCCTCCCCCAGGTGCCACTTCCTCTGATTTCTCTGTCAATATCAACGGCTCAACTATCAACTTGTCCCCCCACGCCAAGGTCCTAGGTGTAATTCTGGACTCTGAACTAGCCTTTCGGCCCCACATCCTATAGATGTCCAAAATTTGCCGCCTCAACCTCCACAACATCTCCAAGATACGCCCCTTCCTAACCAATGTCACCACAAAGCTTCTAATCCACTCCCTGGTCATCTCCCGCCTCGACTACTGCAACTCCCTCCTCATTGGCTTACCTCGAAAATAGGCAATCCCCACTTCAGTCTATCACGAACGCTGCTGCCAGGCTCATCCACCTCTCAAACCTGCTATAAGCTTCTGCCAATCCCTCCATTGGCTGCCACTCAGCCAACTAATTAAATTCAAGATACTAACTATAACTTACAAAGCCATCCACAACCTGGCCACCAGCTACATCACTAACCTAGTCTCAAAATACCAACCTAATCGTTGTCTTCTCTTCGCTCCTCCCAAGACCTCCTGCTCTCAAACTCCCTTGTCACCTCATCCCATGCTCGCCTTCATGATATCTCCAGAGTCCTCATCCCATCCTCTGGAATGCTCTACCCCAATCTGTCCGATTTTCTCCTACTTTATCCACTTTCAGACGATCCCTGAAAACTCATCTCTTCAGAGAAGCCTATCTGTCCTCCACCTAACAACTGTACATTTATCTTCTCCATCAGCACATTCCATACAGTTGTTACCTCTTGTATCGCTTGACCCTCCCTCTTAGATTGTAAGCTCTAAGGAGCAGGGCCCTCTGATTCCTACTGTATATTGTATTTGTACTGTTTACACTCAAGTTGTAAATCGCTGTGTAAACTGTTGGCACTATATAAATCATGTACAATAATAATAATAAGTGGTTGTAGCCTTACAACCACCTTAGTGGTTGTAAGGCTATGTTTCCACTAGTGCGACTTTTTATGGGACTTGGGACTGAAAAGTCGCATGACAAGTCGTACCCCATGATTTCCAATGAGTACCGTTCATATCTGTGCAACTTCAAGTCGCAGCAACTTCAAAGTAGTCCTTGCACTACTTTGGTCCCACTTTGATGCGACTTGAGGTCCATAGACACAGGCATTGCTTCAAGTCGCAGCAAAAAGTCACGGTAAAATCTCGGCAAAAAATCGCACAACTTTGGGGACACAATAGTGGAAACATAGCCTAAAAGTACAAGTATTTTACCTTCATGCATGCTATGCATGAAGGTAAAACACTTTCTGTGTGCAGTAGTCTATCCACCCCCCCCCCGATATCCACTTGAGCCTCCTCTCGATCTGGCGATGTGCACGAGAGCATTGCACTCCTGATTGTCTTTTGGCAACAGCGGGAGCCGCTGTTGTCAATCACAGGCAGTGAGCCAATCAGGAGACAGAAGGGGGGGCGGCGGCCCGAAGCCACGACTCCATGTGTGAAAATGGACACATAGAGCCACGGCTCAGGCACGTGCTTGCTTGCTGTGGGGGCACCTGGCAGGAGGGAGGAGCCAGGGCGCTGGTGTAGGACCCAAGAAGAGGAGGATCCGGGCTGCTCTATGCAAAACTATTGCACAGAGCAGTTAAGTGTAACATGCTTGTTATTTAAAAAAAACAAAAAAAGAAAAAATAAGGCTTTAATATCTGTGTTGGAAATGTTTATACCTCACTTAAACGATTAACGATACAGGAATAAGTGATTAAACCTTTGTCTATATTAGAATAAAAAGGAACGATAACAGGGCAAAAAGATAAACAATGTCCAAAGAAGCTTGCTAGTTTGGGTGTTCAGACAGGGGAGACAGACATACAAACAAGGACATAAAAATGCTTACTGTTGGTGAGCTAGGCCCTATCATGATATTAAAAACATATACACACATATATACATACATCCTATGGGGCACAGCAATGTAATTAGAGTCCTTGCAATGGTTCGCTTGGAACTCCTTGATATAAATATGGAATTCAAAATCTCCATCACATATCGCTTTAAGGGAAACCCTTAAGCCGGACAAACATGGATCGAAATTTGGCCAGTTCAGCAAGGACCACCCAAATTTTGTTCCATGTATGGTCAGGCTGATTGTACAGAAGTCGATCTTCTGATCGACTTCTGTACAACCACCCTGTCGGGTTTTCTCTGCTCAATCAATGCCGCGGGCTATAGCCGGCAGAGCTGATCAGTGTTTTCTGACAACAGAGAAGCCTCCCCGCTGTCAGAATACAGAATAGCTAAGCAGGGAGGATTTCTTCATCCACTTCGAATGTTTGAATGGGGGAATTAAGTCATTTTTTTTTTGTTCAACCCAATGGTTGAATGAAAAAAAAAAAAAAAACATTTATAGGTCATCTTTGGTTATACAAACCTTTGACACACAACAATTCAAATTTTAGTCCTAGGTGTACTGACCCTTTAAATTCAGTTGTATACATTTTATACAATGTATCTGCTCACTGAATCACAAACAGCAGCCTGGCTATTTATATCAGCATTATAATGAAGCCAGCATGAGAAATACAATCCTTTTTGCTAAAGTGTTACTTCCCGGTCTTCCTCTCTGACCGCATTGTCCTTTTTTGTTAAATATAGAGCAACACCTGTAGTCATTCAAGAACGTGAAACCTAATTATGCTAATTATGCTTAAATAGATCGGCATATAAAATAGAAAATACTCTGATTGTTCCTGATCTTTTCTCGTGTAAATAGTGTTCTCTGCAGAGTGCTGTGACTGGCAGGAGGATACAATTTCTATTATTACGATGACAATGAAAAGGCTGAACCAGAGATTCTAGTACAGACAAGCGTAAAATAGAGAATAACCCTTTCCTAGTATACTCAAATCATTAGAACCACATTATAGTAATTTAGGTGCATAGTACTGTGTACAGAAGACCCTAAATCAGAGGTTCTAGTCCAACCTTTTTTAGTCGTTTAACCCCAGAGTATCCCTTGAAATGATTTGCAGGTCTTGGGCAACCCTTGATAAAACCAATTCATTGGTGGTCAAGGAGAAAACTGACCCTTACATTAGTGATCAGTAGATAGAATGCCTCCTTTATAGGGCTGGTCAAACTGCAACCTATAAAGACAGCTAAAAAAGATCATTGGCTTCATGTAGTTGGCTCTGCCAAGTGTCATTGACCCCGAAACTGCGCAGACTGCATCAGATTGGAGGTCAATCATTCACAGCTCAAGGAACCCCAATGTACCCCTATGAACCTCTGGAGGAACCCTAGTTGAGAATGGCTTGTTGACCTCCTGCCTGATGTTAGACCCGGAAGTGTGCAGGCACTATCAGATAGGGGGTCAATCAGCCACAGCTCAAGGAACCTCTAGCAACTGGAGGAACCCTAGGGCTTCATGGAATCCTGGTTGAGATTGGCTGGTCTAGTCAAAAAAGGAACACCTGTTATTTTTGAAGGACAGTGTAATGCTACTTAGTACTCCTGCACATGGGTGCAAAATACACTGCATGCAGATCTGTAATGCGTACATTCTTTACAGATGTGAATGCAGCTATATGTTTTATGATGGAACCATCCAGAAAGCTGCGTACAGTTCCATGATCTGCTGCTATGTTCAGCTGTATAAAAAATAAATAAAATCTGTGTCCACAGTCCTGAGTATGGAGCGTGATTAATGGTATTTGAGCTAACATTTACATGCGTACAGTGTTTAGCATAAATATGCACTATTTTCTTTGAATACCAAGCACACTAGGTGGCAGAAGTTGCCTAAATCTTTACTCTCACTGTACACATGTAAACATTAGCACAAATGTTATATGCATATGGTGTGTGCACAGCTGTATATAAAAAAAAAATCAGGGCACCTTGTGTACGGACTATGTATAACATTCATATGTAAATGCGTACAGCATTTAGAATAAATTTACACTATTGGCCCTGAATAATAAGGACACTAGGTGGCAGAAGCTGCCTGCTTCCTAGCAACCCAGGAGGCTAGGTGGAAGGAGCTGCCAGTGTCCTACCAACCCAGGAGGCTAGGTGGCAGGAGCTGCCTGCGTCCTACCAACCCAGGAGGCTAGGGGGCAGGAGCTTTCTGCCTTCTAGCAACCCAGGAGGCTAGGTGGCAGGAGCTGCCTGCTTCCTAGCAACCCAGGAGGCTAGGTGGCAGGAGCTGCCTGCTTCTTGGCAACCCAGGAGGCTAGGTGGCAGGAGCTGCCTGCATCCTATCAACCCAGGAGGCTAGATGGCAGGAGCTGCCTGCGTCCTACCAACCCAGTAGGCTAGGTGGCAGGAGCTGCCTGCATCCTATCAACCTAGGAGCCGCAGCCCCCTAAACCCATCAATCTTGGAACCCACTCCCCCCCCAGGTGCTTACTTATCTCTCTCTGTAATGGCAGTATCTTGTGGGGGAGATTTACTAAAAATTGGTACACACAGAATCAGCTGCAGCTGTGCATAGTAACCAATCAGCTTCTAACTTTAGCTTCTTCAAATTAAACGTTGACAATAAAACCTAGAAGCTGATTGGTTACTATGCACAGCTGCTCCAAATTCTGTGCGCACCAATTTTAGTAAATCTCCCCTACAAGACCCTGCCATTACAGAGAGATAAGTAAGCACCTGGGGGGGGGGGATCTGTTTTTAGTAAATCTCCCCCATTGTGTTTAAAAAATCCAATCCCAGTGGCTACCTCACCTCTTGCTTTAATTTTTTCACAAAAGTTTTGATTTTCCTGCACTTTCTGTCTCTGTGACAATGGCCAGCAGAATACATTTGGGGATGAATCTCCCCTGCAGGGTACAGACAGCAATAAAAACTTGACAAAGAATGTAACTGTAATGTATGAAAAAAACAAAAGGTGACAGGTTTGAAAGTGGTAACCACTACACCACTGTGCTGCCCTAAAGCAGCCACATCTAAGTATGCAGGCATCCGGGGTAAAGCTGTCCACATAGACCATCCTCCGCACCACCATCGACATCATCCCTTCCATGCTGCGCTCCACAAGCTCTTCAAGCCTCGCTTTCAGATTGCTCTACTGCAGAGTAGTCTTCCTGGTCACAATTGCAGACTGACAGCGGTGAGAGCTGGCCGTGAGGAGGATGGTCTACATGGACATCTTTACCCCGGATGCCTGCATACTTAGATGTGCCTCTTTTAATCATCAACCATGTGAGTTGCTAAATGTTGTACCTTCATTAAATCTAACCATATTGCTACACTTAGAAGCGCCTCTCTTCTCTTTTATACTCTGTAGCTCCTGCTGGATTTTGCTTCCAATCCCTTTGTGGAGGCTTCCATTTGTGGATGGACATTTTATGGTTACACAACCTATCACATTGCTATAATCTTTTTATATGGACTATAAACTGAAAGGCTTATGAATAAATGGTTGTGGAACGAATTATCTGAGTTTTCATTATTTCTTATGGGGAAATTGGCTTTGATATACGAGTACTTTGGATTACAAGCATGTTTCCGGAATGAATTATGCTCTCAATCCAAGGTTTTACTATATATGGCAATCCAGGTGCACCTCAGGCCTTGCTGCCCTATTTGGATATGTGAGATCCTGAAAATTGAATTAAAGAACACAAGAAGAGCACATCAGCATCATGCATTACCTAAAGTACCATTTATATGAATATATCAAAACAATGCAATATACTCACAAACCCAGTTGGTTATCGGGCTTAGATATATTAAGTGAAACCAACTCCAACAATAGATTGGAACCATCACTCTAGGTGTGCATCAACAACATTACAAAGCAGAACCAGATATAACATGTTTGAGGATTATACCCTCTTCCTCAGAGCTCTGCAGAAGAGGGTATACCCATTGAAATGCATTAGTATATATTCCATATATTCCAATAAATGTTACCTTAGGCAGGTGCGCCCTTCTCATGTTCTCTAATTCAAATGTTGCTGGGTGCGACAGATTTACTTCCTGTGGCCCAATCTATATGGACAGTATGGCAGCTTGCTAACGCTACAAGATCTACAGACAGTTTCTAACTTTCCAAAAAAGATTAAGAGTAGAATCCAATGTAGTTTATGCACTCCTGCATATACAAAAAAAAAAAATCTGACTTGTTTGTCAAAACATTTGCTTCTGAAAACCTTTGTAAAAAAAAGCTCTTAAAACTGAACTCTGGGATACTCTTCTTCCACCTCTTCCCACACCACCTCCTAACTAATCACTGGCAAAAAAAAACGAATTGCCCCTTTAACTCACCTAAATGCCTGGTCATGTGACGCTCCAGTCCTGAGTCTTCCTTCTTGCTATGTTTACAGGAGGTGGGTTCCTCCTTTGGGTGTTCTCATCACTGCCTTAACCATATAGACTCTTCCTATTCGCTGTCCAGCCCTGGAGTTTTCTCACTGAGAGTGTCTTGCAGGCAATGATGTCAGTGTAAGAGGACTAGATGTGTGGGCACATCTGCAGAGTTGGAATACTAGACCCCCGGCACCCAGAAATGGCTCTGGGAGGGACCTGGACAGCCGGCTCAGTGGAGTATAAAGTCAGGACCTAGGTCTGAACCTGCAACCTCTGATGTGTCTGGCAATGTCTCATCTTGCTGAGCCACCTGGGTTACTGCACAGTTCCCTGGACAAGTTCTTGAATGATAATGCCTTGAACTTTTTTCTCTTGAACTTTGAACCCCTTGCTTCTCCCATGAACTTCCTTGTTTAACCACCTCCCACCTGGCCACTGCACATATACGGCTGGGTGGGCACTTCCTCCTTCTGAGTGGACCTTCAGAAACATCCCTGAGAAGGAGGCATGCCCGTGCAGCGGCGCGATCCCGATGCGCTTGTGTCACCCGGACACGGCGCATCTCCAATCGGCAGGAGGGCTCTGTGATTGACCCTCCTGATCACATGATGACTGTGTCCAATCACAGGCATCGTGTGATGTAAATAGAGAGCCAGTTGCTAGGCGATCGGCTCGACTCTCCTCATACGGAAGTTGTCAGTGAGGAGAGGAGAGCGGATCGCTGAGGCCAGCCGGTGATCAGTGAGTATAAGCTGTTTTTTTACGGCTTTTTACACACTGATCACCGGCCCAGTGTCCCCACACATGTCCTCACACAATGTAAACACACAATGTCCCCAAAATAGCGTCCCCAAAACACTGTCCCCACACACGTCCCCACACATGTCCCTACACAGTAAAAACACCTGTGCCCCACATATGTAACAGTAAAATCATATGTGCCAATGATCATCTGTAAACATATGTCCGCGATCATCTGTGCACATTTGTACATGATCATCTGCGTACACATGTCCGTGATCACACAAACCAATTGTTATACACATAACGGGATATTTTTTTACCAAAGACATGTAGCAGAATACATTTTGGCCTAAACTTATGACAAAATTAGATTTTATTGGGTTTCTTTTAAAACAGAAAGTAGAAAATATTGTTTTTTTTTTTTATTTCCGCTCCTTTTTTCACTTATATCGCAAAAAATAAAAAACTGAATAAATACCCCCAAAAGAAAGCTCTATTTGTGTGAACAAAATGATAAAAATGTTATTTGGGTACAGTGTTGCATGACCGCGCAATTCTTATTGAAAGTGCGAGAGCGCTGAAAGCTGAAAATTGGCCTGGGAAGGAAAGGGGCGAAAGTGCCCAGTATTGAAGTGGTTAACCATGTCTTCCTGTTTGCCAGATTATTGTGATCTCTTCAACCAATATCTCACTCTTGTCACTCCTGCTGCCGTCCGTATCTTCTCTACCAGTCATTAACGACTTTTGGCTTGTCCCTAGACTATGCTGCTGCTTAATCCCAACCTGCAGCCACTTGTTACTGACCTTTGGCTTGTTTACTGACTACACTTCTGCTTCATCCTTACCTACTCTTTTTGCTACTAAACCCCAGCTTGCTCACCTCCTGGTGGAGTGAATCTGAGGACCGCGACCTGGTACTAACACACAGCAAAACCCATCTCCACCATAAGGAGCTCTGATGAATACTGGTTAGTGCTTAGACTCTGCATCTCAGGCGAGCCTGCGTCATCTGCGTATTTACCCTGATGGTTGGTGGGAGCCTCTCTACTGCTGTAGCTATAGGTTTCTGAGCCTGACCCCTGACCATGACAATAAAACTCTTTAAAAAAAAAATAAAAAATGCTGAATAGAGATGGGCTTTAACACCACAAGGAAGAAACTAAACTCAACATTGTAAAGTAAGTAGGGGCTGGTATAACTATTGTATAACAGGAGGAGGAACCAGTAGAATGAACTAAGACATAACACACAATAATGCCCAACAAAATGCAGTTTGCTTGTAATAGAGCACTGCCAGTGCCAGTCCAATGTCAGACTAGAAAGCAAACTAGACCTAATAGTGTATTCCTATAAGGGTGGTTCCATGGGAGTTGCAGTGTTGGTGAAGTCTGCTAATTGACCATATGCTCAAAAAGCTAAGATAATTAATACTACATTCTGTAGCAGGAATTCAATATGCACTTGTTTTGTATAGCAGGGGTCCAGGGGTTAACAGCAGAAAGTGCAATACATTGATATTGTTATTGACTGAATTGCATATGGCTTAATTAACCAGAATACATGCTTGCTCTAGACTCTAGATTAGAACCTAGGAAACCAGCACATTGTATAACATATCACTTATTAGCCAATACTAGTATGGTGGCAACTAATCAAAGGTGGTCAAAGGTGATTTTGCACACCAAGATTTTTCTAATGTTAAAAAAATAATGATACTTTCATCAATATAAAAAAAAGATCTATACCTAAATGCAAACTCAATGCTATGTAAAAGGGAATGTATTGTATTTTGTATATACTTTCTTTATTATGTTCAAGACTTTTCTGTGTTTTCAGTTTGAATATAATGTAATGCTTATGAATATTTCATATTTAGAATTTCCAGTCAGCAGGGGGTGTTGTAGGCTTATTTTCAAAAAAGGCGTTTGTTAACAAAGCTCAATAACTGATGCTCAGAGAAGTGACTCATACCCATGCCTATGCCCTCTGTATAGTTCTGTAAAGAGTTTGAATTAGAGAGAGACAGTCAGAAAGTAAACAGCTACTACTGTGCTCTTACAAATTCTGTGGGTCTTGTGTGAAGCAGAGACCCTTTACCAAATATTTATTTGTAAAATACAAAACTGTACCAATACTAAGAAAAAAATGTAAAAAATGTAAAAAAAAAAAAAAAATTCAGCGACAGTCTAGAATTAAGTTATTGCAAAGCTAAAATAAATTACCCTCTTCCTGCCATGGTGTCCTTTTACCATTCTAGACTTTTTCTAATTTAGCAAAACCATAAAAAGGATGCAGTTACTTTATTGCTACCAGACTCTTGTACTGTCACTCTCATCCTCACAATTTGTATTACATTGACAAAGTGTAGACATCCTTTTCACAGCAATTTGCAGAGAATATTGATCATTTTAAACTATGTCAGTCCATGTCCCCAAAGGGAAAACAGTAGGGCCAGTTTGGATAGAACCAATAAATGTGTCAATACATCTTTGGAACTTGGGAAGACATCAAAGCACATAGAAAAAAGCAACAAACACTGTAAACAAAATCTAACACATATAACAAAATAAAATACAAATTCCATGTAGTTTCTGGTTGGGAAAAGTTGAAACAAAGATCCTAAAACTATAAGACAAAATAACCATTTAGCCTGCATGCTAAAGTAAACACATCTATCATTTTTAAACTGGCATATTTAAATTGCTGACAATTACAGTAACAGTTTAATTTTTTTCCATTACTGTACATTTTAAGAAAAATTAGTTATTGAACCCAAGTCATTGAATGCCTAGGCTGAGAAGGGCATCCTACGAGAGTGATGTAAGTCTGCTGCAGGCAAAAGGAAGCATTTCCTTAGTCCCCTCTCCCCACTCACTAGGACTGTGAGAGCATTGTAACCTTCTGGTTGCTCTAAAGGTGAGAGGCAGCATTAGAGGCTGATAGTGCAGATGTGTTATCCTCGAAACGCGTTCCATCTCTGTGATGTCATACCCAGAAGAGGAGGAGTCTAGCACAATGTCACCACTCTCCTTCCATACAATGCCTGATGACTGGTTTCACCTACCTGATGGATCCTTTGGGATGGTTGCCACCTTCTTTAAAGTAGTTGTAAACCCTTTACAACCACTTTATACTACAGGCAAGCCTATAATTAGGCTTACCTGTAGCTACACTGGATATCTCCTAAACCTGCACGGTTTAGGAGACATCCCCTGTATTTGCATGTGCCGACATCATCTGCACATGTGCACGTATGTGTCATAGCTTCAGTTGTACTGTGCCGTTACCGGCGGCTCCCACGCGCAATCACAGCACCGGAGCCAAGATACCTAGAAGTAACCCCCCTGGAGAGATGTCGGCCGCCGGAGCGGTGAATGAGGACTGATGCGGGGGCTTCTATCTCAGATAGGTTATTCATAATGAGTTAGTATGCTATGCATACTAGCTCATTATGCCTTTGTCTTGCAGGGTTTTTTAATGGATTTTTTTTAAAGGGTTTACAACCACTTTAAGTGCATTTTTTATGTATTTTTATTAGTAAATTTTACATTAAAATCCTTCACTATGGCAGTGTTTGCGCCACTCTTTTATCTCTTGTCCCGATAGATTATAGACTGGAGCTCCCCCTCTGGTTGCTGGCTGCACTACTCTCATTAAATCAGTATTAGCTGCAAGTTAATTAGGCTCTCAGACTTCTTCTGACATTTCTCCTCTAATTGTTGTATCACTATTATTATTGTACATGATCATTATTCATTATTGGGGCTAGTGCCTTTATTTGACAATTGTCTTTCCCTATCTCTCTCCCCCCTTACCCGAGTGCCACTGTATTTTGCTTTTTGTTCATTCATTCTGTGACATATTGTATCTTTTAAGCTCACCACACATGTTACAGTCTGATTGTACAATCTCTTTTAGATCTACCAACAACTGTGTAATGCAAGGGTCTGCCTGATTGGATCCATATTGATTGAAGAGATTAGGTAGGTCCCAATATTACATAGTTTTTATAGAGCTATAGTTGATCGTACATAGATGGTGTGGACGGTTTGTAATATGTATGATGAGCCTTACTATGATGCCACTGAAGCGTACTCTGATGTCTCTGAGGGATAGTAAATACCATACACGTTTGTAACCACTTGCAGACTGCCCACCGTACATTTACTGCAGCAGGACAGCCACTCTGTGCCAGATCATGTACCTAGTACGTGATCTGACACTTCCGGGTCTGGGACTCGCGACCCACTCCCACTGTGATTATACACAGCGGGAGCCCAGCGGCGGGGACCATGGACTCGATGTCCGCGATTACACAGGACACAAGCAAAACGAGAATCTCCCTATGTAAAAGGCAAACTGTCATTCTGTCAGAGGGGAAGGTATTGATCCTGTGTTTCTACAAAGCAGGAACACAGATCTTTGCCTTCCCCTAGTAAAAGCACCTCCCACACAGTGAGTAAGTACAGGCATACATTTAACCCTTTGATCGCCCCTGATGTTAACCCCTTCCCAGCCAGTGTCATTAGTATAGTAATAGTGCATATTTTTTAGCACTGATCACTGTATTAGTTTCACTGGTTCCAAAAAAAGTGTCGGTTAGTGCCCCGACTGTCTGCCGCAATATCGCAGTCCCGCTATAAGTCGTTGATCGCTGCCATTACTAGTAGAAAAAATAAATAAAATGAAATAAAAATATCCAATACTTTGTAGATGCTTTAACTTTTGTGCAAACCAATTCATATACGCTTATTTGGATTTTTTTTTACCAAAAATGTGCAGCAGAATACATATTGGCCTAAATTTATGAAGAAATTAGATTTTTTAAATTTTTTATTGGGTATGTCTTATAGCAGAAAGTAAAAATATTTGGGTAAAATGTCTCACGATTTCACAATTGTCAGTTAAAGTAACGCAGTGCCGTATTGCAAAAAATGGCCTGGTCATGAAGGGGGGGGGGGGTACATCTTCCTGGAGCTGAAGTGGCTAACCTGTGCTCACATATTATGAAAAAATATATATTAAATGCTATGTTTCTTTTAAGTGGGTAAGATTTATGCCTGCAGTTACTTTTCAAGTGTATACTTTTAATCAGAAAAATGTATTTCAAAGAAATGAATACCAATGAACATCCAAATATGAAGGCCTGCTGTCCATTAAAGTATAAACATTGCCTATGAGGTCCATTTACACACTGTCAGTTCTACAGAGGAATAGCATTTTCATCAAAACATATGTCGGGCTTCCCGCACAGCCGCCTACTTGCTGTAAAACGCATCAAAATCAGATGAAAGATGGTGGATCAGGGGTCGTCCGTTTCCCTGGAGGCCCATTAGAGTGAAGGAAGATCAGAATATGTTGTTATAACACTGAAAATTTCATAGAAGTAGATGAGGAGCGGGGGGTGATCTGATACAGATCAGCTGCAATTTGTGACCCAATAAAAAAATGGCACGGCTTCTCTGCAGAGAAGTTAAACCAGAATTGCAGGGTCGTTTTCAGCTGATTGTTTGCAGTCATGTCCCCTGTCATGTTTGCGGATGTCATATTTGTAGAAAATTATAGATTATTTATTGTTCTTAAAGGATAAGTCCACCCGAGAAAATATAAACACCATAGATGATTTTAACATGCTTCTGGTATATTTATATCTTCTTTTTGGTATTATAATTATTAATATTATACAGGATTTATATAGCGCCAACAATTTGTGCAGGCAGACAGTACAGTTACAATACAATTCAATACAGGAGGAGTCAGATATATTTGTAACTGAAAATTTCATACGATTATTTTGTCTTTCTATATACAGGTCTGTACCTGTTTTGTTATCTGGGTGGAGCTAAACATTAAAAAAAAAAAATTTCAATTCTCAACACACATACTGCTTTTCATTCAGAATTTCTGTTTTGCGTTTTATTCGACTGTCAGTTGAAATCAGGTTAGGGGAATTCCAGCTGTCATTTGACCAATACATTCATTGGCAGCTGATTGACATTGATTGTCTGTGTGATTGGCAACCATGAGGTATGAACGCTCTGAGGAAGCGCTGAAACACGTAAATGCTTTTAACCCATATGCCAAATTTGAATAAAGAAAGGCATTTCAGCAGTTTCACAGAGTGTGACTAGACCAGAACAAATGGTACCCAAACCACTGAAGCCAGCCATAGATGGTTTGAATCTCGGCTGGTTCAGCAGGGACTGGCCGAGATTCAAACTACCTATGGGCAGGCTGATTGTATCCAAGTGGATCCATCGATCTACTTGGGTGCAACCAGCATATCAGATTTTTACATGCGAGCACAACACAAAATAGAGCAAACGCTGCTTCCCTCAGCAGGCTCACACATCGCACACTCGGCTGGCTGCCACACAAGCATCGCGAGACTTGCTCTAGCCTCCCTCACTGACTACGCACGCACCGGAAAACGCCAGCCGCTCCTGCCGATGTGACCATTGTGCGCAGGCGCCGCTCGCTGCAGTCCTACACCTGAAGCCTACCCGAGCCTAGGAGCAAGGAGAGCACGCACTGCCAAATCTCACATCCCTGGCCACAGAGACAGGGAGGCTGCGTGTAAGTGCACGCACCCCTCGCGCAGTGCACCCGCCCAGGATCGGCTCTGTATAAGGCCAATGAAATGCAATAAAGCTTGGCAAAGATTTATAATGCATAAAAATGTAAGTTTACTTGTTTTTATGCCCTTGTCTTTTCATTATGCTAAAGGCCTGGAGCTACAAAATATAATGGGTAAAGGGATCTTCTTACTAAATCCAGGTGCAGTGTGTACATTAAGACTCCTTTCACACTGACGGCGTTTTTCAGGTGTTTTAGCGCTAAAAATAGCACCTGTAAAGCGCCTCCCATGCCTCCCTAGTGTGAAAGCCTGAGTGCTTTCACACTTGGGCGGTGCGCTTGCAGGATGGAAAGAAAAATCCTGCAAGCAGCGTCTTTGGGAGTAACAGTGTATACAGCACTCCTAAACTGCCCCTGCCCATTGAAGTCAATGGGCAGCGCTGCCAAAGCGCCGCAACATGGGCGCTTTTAAGCCTTTCTTCGGCCACTAGCGGGGAGTAAAAGATTACCGCTAATGTGGAGCAGCAACAGTGTGAAAGGGGTCACATTATATTACGAAGGTGAACATTTTTTTCTTTATTTACCGACAGAACATTTTTGGAATGCAGCTGCATCTGGAACATTTAAATGAATGTTAAATTGACCTCCTTAAATATCTGAATGATTCACTCCTACACAGCATGCCCTACCTTCAGCTTGCAGAACAGCCTGATGCAGAATGGAACAGGGTCAATGCTGAGCCTCCAGTTCATGTACACAGGCCACAACATCTCAGGCAGCTCTTCAGACGCGCTCCCTTCTCTCGGCTATAAATTACGCTGAAGACGAGGAGGTGGTGGGTGGAGCTAATTGACTAGACGCAGGAGGAAGAACGGTGCAACAAAAGGGTCTCGGGATGGCACCACTGCTGCCTGAATGTAACAATAAGTAAGTGTGCTACAGCTCCCTCCCCTCTGCAGAAGCTTGCAGCACCTGGGCGCAGGGTACCCTGTGCACCCGCCCAGGATCGGCCCTGTGCAGTGTAAATTTTCTGTCCCCTCAAAATAACTCAACACACAGCCAATAATGTCTAAATCGCTGGCAACAAAAGTGAGTACACCCCTAAGTGAAAATGTCCAAACTGGGCCCAAAGTGTCAATATTTTGTGTGGCCACCATTATTTTCCAGCACTGCCTTAACCCTCTTGGGCATGGAGTTCACCAGAGCTTCACAGGTTGCCAATGGAGTCCTCTTCCACTCCTCCATGACGACATCACAGAGCAGGTGGATGTTAGAGACCTTGCGCTCCTCCACCTTCTGTTTGAGGATGCCCCACAGATGCTCAATAGGGTTTGGGTCTGGAGACATGCTTGGCCAGTCCATCACCTTTACCCTCAGCTTCTTTAGCTAGGCAATAGTTGTCTTGGAGGTGTGTTTGGGGTCGTTATGTTGGAATAATGCCCTGCGGCCCAGTCTCCGAAGGGAGGGGATCATGCTCTGCTTCAGTATGTCACAGTACATGTTGGCATTCATGGTTCCCTCAATGAACTGTAGCCGGCAGCACTCATGCAGCACTCATGCAGCCCCAGACCATGACACTCCCACCACCATGCTTGACTGAAGGCAAGACACACTTGTCTTTGTACTCCTCACTTAGTTGCCGCCACACACGCTTGACACCATCTGAACCAAATAAGTATGGTCTGAGCACTGACAGTCTGACTCCCACTCCTTCAGCATCTGCAGCAATCCTGGCAGCACTCATACATCTATTTCCCAAAGTCAGCCTCTGGATATGACGCTGAGTACGTGCACTCAACCACTTTGGTCGTCCTTACCAAGGCCTGTTCTGAGTGGAACCTGTCCTGTTAAACCGCTGTATGGTCTTGGCCACCATGCTGTAGCTCAGTTTCAGGATCTTGGCAAACTTCTTATAGTCTAGGCCATCTTTATGTAGAGCAACAATTCTTTTTTTCAGATCCTCAGAGAGTTCTTTGCCATGAGGTGCCATGTTGAACGTACAGTGACCGGTGTGAGAGAGTGAGAGCGATAACACCAAATTTAACACACCTGTTCCCCATTCACACCTGAGACCCTTTAACACTAACGAATCACATGACACCGCGGAGGGAAAATGGCTAAATGGGCCCAATTTGGATATTTTCACTTAGGGGTGTACTCACTTTTGTTGCCAGCGGTTTAGACATTAATGGCTTTGTGTTGAGTTATTTTGAGGGTACAGCAAATTTACACTGTTATACAAGCTGTACACTCACTACTTTACATTGTAGCAAAGCGTCATTTCTTCAGTGTTGTCACATGAAAAGATAGAATAAAATATTTATAAAAATGTGAGGGGTGTACTCACTTTTGTGAGATAATGTATGTATTTCTGAGTGGGTCACGGTGGAAGGAAAGATCAGAGTTTGGATTAAGAAGGAAAGGAAATGGTGTACAGCACATGGAAAACGTAATTAATAACTGGATTTGATATGTTTGATTAACTTTTTGGATTTATGAACTGATATATTTTTCACGTTTGAACATTTTATTTGGATATATTTATAAATCTGCACTTCATATGGGCTAATGAATTATCCACTTTTATAGCGCTGCAGGATGAATCTGGGAATACTATGATTCATAAGATATATTTATTGCTTCGACATATTTACTGCAGCAGCAGGTGGTGTTTATTTATTAAGATAAATGGGAATTTTGTTGATTTTTGTAACAGGTTTTTTTTTTTCCTTTTATAGGGAAATATAAATTTGTTTTTATTGCTTTTAGCACAGAGTGGTGGGAAATATTAAATTTCTGCCCACAGCAGTGGTCCCTAGTAGCGTGATGATGATGACTATATTGACAGCTCTCCGGCTACTTGGCCTTGATTCAGAAATACTTTATGCTGGGATCAATGACAGTAGGAAGGTTGCCAAGGGGACCCATCAAAATTTTGATATGGGCCTCCATAGTCTATAGTTATGCCCCTGTATAAAAGTACCTCCCAGGGCCTAGATTCTTTAGCCTTGAGGTATGTGGGCACTAGCCTGAAGAAGGCTGTAACCCGGAGGCTGTTTCAGTTTAAATTATATGGCAATAATATAAATGGCTGTTCATCCGAAAAAGACAGAACAAGGTCACCACACATAAAGGAAAGGCCATTACAGCACAGTAGAAATGGAATTCTACTACTATGTTCCTCATTACCAGATATGAAAGGAACCACGAGTGGGATAGATGATTTCTATTTAGTGATATGTGCTTTTTGTAAAATACACAGTGTGTTCCTACAGTAAATAGATTATTCGATGTATAAAGGCATCAAGAACTGCCAGTTACTTCGAAGAAGTACACGGGGGGAATCTACCGACACAGCAAAGTTTACTAGGTTATATCAAAATCCACTGTAAACATTTCCAGCATAGCCTCAGGCCAATGCAATTAAGTGGCCCAAGATTGATACAAAGCTCAGGTAGTTCTTTTTTTTTTTAATAGAACAATATAACAATATAAAACATCATGATACAAAACAAAAAAAGGTCAACTACCTTAACCAAGCTTCCTAAAACCCCTCATTAATTAGCAGTGGACAAATATGGCATGTTGCTAATAAAGCAAATAATATGTTATTCATAGATTGTATGGACATGATATTAAAGATGAACTTCCATGCCCCACCCCCGCCTCACACCTGTATATATGTCAGCCCCCCCCCCCACACACACACCTGTATATATGTAAGCCCCCCCCACACACACACACACCTGTATATATGTCAGCCCCCCCACACACACACACACCCCTGTATATATGGCAGCCCCCCCACACACACTTGTATATATATGTCAGCCCCCCCACACACACACACCTGTATATATGCCAGCCCCCACCTGTGTGTATATATATATATATATATATACAGGTGTATACACATGTAAGGAGGGGCTCTGCTGCGCTGGGGACACACATGTAAGGAGGGGCTCTGCTGCGCTGGGGACACACATGTAAGGAGGGGCTCTGCTGCCTGGGGACACACATGTAAGGAGGGGCTCTGCTGCCTGGGGACACACATGTAAGGAGGGGCTCTGCTGCCTGGGGACACACATGTAAGGAGGGGCTCTGCTGCCTGGGGACACACATGTAAGGGGGGGCTCTGCTGCCTGGGGACACACATGTAAGGAGCAGCTCTGCTGCCTGGGGACACACATGTAAGGAGGAGCTCTGCTGCCTGGGGACACACATGTAAGGGGGGGCTCTGCTGCCTGGGGACACACCTGTAAGGAGGAGCTCTGCTGCCTGGGGACACACCTGTAAGGAGGAGCTCTGCTGCCTGGGGACACACCTGTAAGGAGGAGCTCTGCTGCCTGGGGACACACATGTAAGGGGGGACTCTGCTGCCTGGGGACACACATGTAAGGGGGGGCACTGCTGCCTGGGGACACACATGTAAGGGGGGACTCTGCTGCCTGGGGACACACATGTAAGGAGGAGCTCTGCTGCCTGGGGACACACATGTAAGGGGGGGCTCTGCTGCCTGGGGACACACATGTAAGGAGGGGCTCTGCTGCCTGGGGACACACATGTAAGGAGGGGCTCTGCTGCCTGGGGACACACATGTAAGGAGGGGCTCTGCTGCCTGGGGACACACATGTAAGGGGGGGCTCTGCTGCCTGGGGACACACATGTAAGGAGGAGCTCTGCTGCCTGGGGACACACATGTAAGGAGGAGCTCTGCTGCCTGGGGACACACATGTAAGGGGGGGCTCTGCTGCCTGGGGACACACCTGTAAGGAGGAGCTCTGCTGCCTGGGGACACACATGTAAGGAGGGGCTCTGCTGCCTGGGGACACACATGTAAGGAGGGGCTCTGCTGCCTGGGGACACACATGTAAGGAGGAGCTCTGCTGCCTGGGGACACATATGTAAGGGGGGGGGGCTCTGCTGCCTGGGGACACACATGTAAGGAGGGGCTCTGCTGCCTGGGGACACACATGTAAGGAGAGGCTCTGCTGCCTGGGGACACACATGTAATGAGGGGCTCCGCTGCCTGGGGACACATATGTAAGGAGGGGCTCCGCTGCCTGGGGACACATATGTAAGGAGGGGCTCCGCTGCCTGGGGACACATATGTAAGGAGGGACTCCGCTGCCTGGGGACACACATGTAAGGAGGGGCTCTGCTGCCTGGGGACACACATGTAAGGAGGGGCTCTGCTGCGCTGGGGACACACATGTAAGGAGGGGCTCCGCTGCGCTGGGGACACACATGTAAGGAGGGGCTCCACTGCGCTGTGGTCACCAGATGTGAGGAGGGCTCCGCTGCCAGGGACACCAGATGTAAAGGAGTACTCCACTGCCGGGGACACCAAATTTAAAGGAATGCTCCGCTGCCGGGGACACCAGATGTAAAGGAGTGCTCCACTACCGAGGACACCAAATTTAAAGGAAGGCTCCGCTGCTGGGGACACCAGATGTAAAGGAGGGCTCCACTGCCTGGGACACCAGATGTAAAGGAGGGCTTCACTGCCGGGGACACAGATCTGTAAGGAGGGCCTCTACTGGGGGCACCTGATGTAAGGACAGACTCTGCTGGGGTCACCTGATGCAACAACAGACTCTGCTGGGGGGCACCTGATGGCATCTGGTGGCAGGCGACGTGGCAGGTGACACACTCAGGGGTCCCACTGATTCTGGATTATGGTGAGTTGAATGATTTCATTCTATATTACAATGTAATAATAGTAATAATGCGCTTCAATCATCCTGACACCACAACAACCATGGTGCTGGGATGATTGAAGCGCTAACACCAGGTGTTTGGAATATCTTTATCTGCTGATTTGTTAAACTCTGGAATACACATTTCTATTGTGGTGTAGGATCTAGGCCTGCTGTCCCTCCATCCCTCTTTCCTTCCTTCTCTCTCCTTCCCTCCTTCTTTCCTTCTTTCCTTCTTTCTCTCTCCCTCCCTCTTTTCCCCTTTATTTCTCCATCTCTCATTCATCCCAGACTGTAACCACACCCCTATTTGAACCACGCCCATATAAGCCACGGCCACTGTTTGCATAAACCACGCCCATTTTTGGCACTGCGCGCCACATTTTCTTTTTTTGCTATGTCACGCCTACAAACGCATGCCCCGTCCCCGATTTATAAGACTCCGCCTACAGCCAAAAAGTGTCCCTAATTTTTTTTTTACAATGTTGGCAACTATAGTTGTTTCTATAGTGCACAACATGGCTCCCCTTCATCCGTCCTGCCTTCTTCTGGCCCGGGCGGGCCCCTCGGGCCCCTTAAAGTTTTATCGGCTATACCCCTCTGATGGCGGCCCTGCCTACACGGACCATACAACATAGACCTTGGGTTTAGATAATACACCTGGGTTTGGAATGATGATACTTTATTAACCCATTATTAATACCCTACATTTTAATTCATATATTTAAAATCGGTACAGTAAGGTTGAACATCAGTATTGTTACTATCATTAATAATGGTGGGTATAAAATGAACAGATTTTTGTATATGACTTTCCTTCTGAGTCCTAGACAACATTGTATTACATTTACTGTTGGTTTACATGCAGGATGAAAAGATACATTTACCTGCTTTTTGAGTTATTTAAAGGGACTGCTCTAAATCTAGGCAGGTGAATCAACAGGTGTGTGTATCCTCTGTAATGCAAAGAGTGTGTGTCCTCTGTGATGTCTTAGCATGACAGAGGACACACACACCTGTTGATTCACCTGCCTAGACTTACCAGACTCACCTACTTCCACCAATTCCAGTTTCCATTACACATGGATTCAGTGAGACTCCTGGGGATACACTCTCACATGCTGGTCCTCTGGTTTGCCCTACCGGGGTCCCGTTCGGCTCCGCCTCCTCAGTTCCCGGTTGAGACACCTGCTGCTACCTCTGGGAATCGCACACCTGCTATCCTGGCCTCATTTAGTGGTACATCTGTACACGCATCAACCCCTGAAGAGCGAGCTGGGTCTCGCAAAACGCGTCAGTACACTAGATGCTTGTGTATCACATGTTTTCTATTCTTAGGGTACACCAATGCCCGTGCATTACATGTTTATTATCCATTTATGTACCATTGTCTATTTTATATGTATGTTGTTTTTACAACTGGCCATTGCTGATGTTACCAATGTAAGCATGACTTTTACCTGAATAAACGTATATACTTTATACTTCAACTACTGCTATGATGCTTTTTGGCCAAATGGTGCCCACCTCATTTAAAGTCCCATTAGGGCGAATCTTTTGTTGCGTATTTTAGGGATGGAGGTGGGCCACCGGTGACACCAGACCACTCCTTTTTATTTTTTCAAATTTCTCCTCCTAGAACAATTCTTTTTTTCATTCAACCGGCTTTTATTGGTACAGTCAATGAAGTATACAGTAAGAACATTATCAAAGTAAATGTCAGTAAGAGTGACAATAATTACACCCTGAGGCATAGGGGAAAAAGACATCCCATGTAGAAAGAAAATTACAATTAGAAGTAATAGGGGGTTTAACAGTTCAGAGCGATACGGCAGAAAATATAGAAACATAGCTTGCATGGTACAGCAAATATTCATCCTTCTCACGGTTCCCGCTCCACTGAGAATGATATTAGGAACTCGGTAATTTGTAAACAAAAACAAGTATAAGTATAAGGAGGGGGCTTCACTATATAGTCTCCGGGGCTTGTAGCCACTTATCCCAAAGTTTACCATATTTAGAAGGACAACCTCTATGTAGATATATGAGTTTCATGTATTTTAAACCATTATTTACTTTCATTAGCCACATTTTAAACTCAGGTGGGGTAGGCCTCATCCACTGTTTTGCTATGGTTTTCCTAGCAGAAAACAATGTTTCATTTAGGAATATCTTAATGAATTTGTTGATGTCTGGTTCTGGGTATATGCCTAGTAGGCACGGTTTGGGGTTTAGTGTGATGGGGGAGCCCATGGTGTCGTGCAGGAATTGGACTACTTGTGCCCAAAAGCCTTGTATCTTAGGACAATCCCAGATCACATGGTAGAATGTGCCCGAAGCCTGAGTGCACATAGGACAGTTGGCGGTTTGGTCCTGTCTGTACCTCGACACTCTAGTTGGGGTAAGGTATCTGTGTGAGGCGATCTGACAATTTGGGAGATACCAGTTTGCAGTGGTCTAGTGCTTCACTCCATTCCTCATCTTCTAACGCCCCAACATTTTCCTCCCACCTACCCTTTTCCTAGAACAATTCTTACCCTCCCTGCCCAGGGAAACCGTACCTCCTGCCCACCCCTTGTCCTGGTCCTGCTCTCTAGCAATACACACCAAACTGAGCATGCTCAGAGTGCACCCTGTTCTATCAGGAGATGGATTCGGGACAGTAGAAGAAGGAGAGGGTAAGAGAAGACAGGATCAAACAGCCTTTTTTACACAATGCAGAGGATTAACCCCTTAGGTTCCACAGTGAGTATAACAAGCATGCTTTACTGCATATACAGACTGATTTTACTGTTGTGTGTTTAGTAACACTTTAGGAAGCTATCCTGGACTCATTATGCAATGAGGACTGTTACAGGCTGTGGTTTTCTGAAACACTATGGGGTACGTTTGGGTACATTTGGTGTAGTTCCCTGGTTCAGCGGCAGTGTGTCCCTGGAACTGGCTTAGGATTGTTGACAAGTCCAGCCCCCCCCCCCCCCCCCGTTCACCATCCCCCCACAGTGCCCTTTACTCCCCCATGTCCTATGCTCTCTGCCATCCCCTCGTGCTCTCTGCCCCTCTCCTGTGCTCTTTCCTGGTCCCCCTAGCCTCCATTAGGATGGAGATTGCGGAAGGGGCTGGTAAATATGTCATGGGCGGCACAGTCTAAAAAGTCCGGGCCTATTTTTTCTCCCAGTCCGGGCCTGTTGGCAACTATGCCTCCTAATAATTCTTATGATAAGATGTCAGTGACTCCCGTTTCTATAAATTGTACAGCCTGGTGAAGCAGCGGCACCCTATAAAAAGACCACCTTGAAAGGCTTTGACGTCTCCTGGTGCAAGTGATTGACAGAATGCTTGGATTTTCCATCGGCTCAGTGGGCGGATAGGGAATAGGAAGGGAGCGATAACACAGCCTGTCCCTCCTCCTTTAATCACTGATAATTTCAGGGCCTGTGTTGAAGAGACAGGCCGGCGATTGTACTGATGGAGATGGGAGCAGTGTGTGTGTGTGTGTGTGTGCATATGAGATTCGTGGAATGGAGAATGAACAATAAATGCATAACTGAGAGAATAAAACATGAGCTTCCACCCGTCAGGGCTCTCAGCCGCACACAGATCCCTCTCATCATTTCTGTCCACACTGAAACTCCACGTGTTCTCTCCCACATTCAACCCAGGCAGGTATGAATGTCATTATCCCAGGATCTCATCTCTTGCACAGCTCAGCTTGTTATGAACATGTCACATGTCGTTTGCGATAACTAAGCATGCGTTATCGGTCCTAGGGCAACACTACTAAAGAACCATCAGTCCCAGCATTTGCTGCCATGGAAAAATGATGAAAGGATGAAACATCAATTTCAAAGGCAAAATATAGAATTTGTTCTTTATGTTTAGAACTAAAAAAAAAAAAAAAAAGTATCATTTTTTTTATGTCAAGTAATGTTTCATATATACAGTGCCTTGCAAAAGTATTCACCCCCCTTGGCATTTTTCATGTTTTGTTGCCTCACAACCTGGAATTAACATGGATTGTTTGAGGATTTGCATCATTTAATTTACAGAACAACTTTGAAGATGTTTTTTTTTTTTATTGTGAAGCAAACAACAAATAGGACAAAATAACAGAAAAAGTCAATGTGCATAACTATTCACCCACCTAAAGTCAATACTTTGTAGAGCCACCTTTTGCGGCTATCACAGCTCCAAGTCGCTTTGGATAAGTCTCTATGAGCTTGCCACATCTTACCACTGGGATTTTTGCCCATTCCTCCTTGCAAAACTGCTCCAGCTCCTTCAAGTTGGATGGTTTGCGCTTGTGAACAGCAATCTTTAAGTCTGATCACAGATTTTCTATTGGATTGAGGTCTGGGCTTTGACTAGGCCATTCCAACACAGTTACATGTTTCCCCTTAAACCACTCAAGTGTTGCTTTAGCAGTGTGTTTGGGGTCATTGTCCTCCGTCCTAGCCTCAAATCACATACAGAGTGGTACAGGTTTTGCTCAAGAATATTCCTGTATTTAGCCCCATCCATCTTTCCCTCAACTCTGACCAGTTTCCCAGTCCCGACTGCTGAAAAACATCCCCATAGCATAATGCTGCCACCACCATGTTTCACAGTGGGGATGGTGTTCTTTGGGTGATGTGATGTGTTGGGTTTGTGCCAGACATAGCGTTTTCTTTGATGGCCAAAAAGTTCAATTTTAGTCTCATCAGACCAGAGCACCTTTGTTTTTTGCTGAAAGTAATGGCTTTCTTCTGGTCACTCTGCCATAAAGCCCAACTCTATGGAGCATATGGCTTATTGTCGTCCTATGTACAGATACTCCAGTCTCTGCTGTGGAACTCTGCAGCTCCTCCAGGGTTACCTTAGGTCTCTGTGCTGCCTCTCTGATTAATGCCCTCCTTGCCCGGTCCGTGAGTTTTGGTGTTCGGCCGTCTCTTGGCAGGTTTGCTGTTGTGCCATGTTCTTCCATTTGGTTATGATAGATTTGATGGTGCTCCTAGGGATCATCAAAGATTTGGATATTTTTTTAAAACCTAACCCTGACTTGTACTTCACAACAACATTGTCCCTTACTTGTTTGGAGAGTTCCTTGGTCTTCATGGCAGTGTTTGGTTAGTGGTGCCTCTTGCTTAGGTGTTGCAGCCTCTGAGGCCTTTCAAAAAGATGTGTATATGTAATGACAGATCATGTGACACTTAGATTGCACACAGGTGGACATCATTTCACTAATTATGTGACTTCTGAAGGTAATTTGTTGCACCAGAGCTTTTTATGGGCTTCATAACAAAGGGGGTGAATACATACGTACATGCCAATTATCAGTTTTTTATTTCTGAAAAATCGTTTTATGTATATATTTTTCAAATTTAACTTTACCAACTTTGACTATTGTGTTCTGATCCATCATATATAATTCAGATTAAAAAAACATTGAACTAAAGGCTGTAATGTAACAAGATAGGTAAAAAGCAAAAGGGGTGAATACTTTTGCAAGGCACTGTATATTTCCAGGAGAATATCTAGGCTTTTTTTCACATTTTAACAGAGGTGTCCTAAACTGCTATGCTGAAGAAAAAAAAAACCTTGATAAAGTGGTTGTAAACCCTTACATATACTCAATGAAGTAATTGGCCTCAGGTGATACACAGAGATGAAACAAATCCTCCTACATACCTGTTTATCTGCAGCCATCTCTACTCTACCTCCGCTTAAAGTGGTAGTAAAGGCAGACATTTTTTTCTTTATCTTAAAGTGATTGTAAAATTTCATTTTTTTTTTTTCTTTAAATAACAAACATGTCATACTTACCACAAAGTGGCCCTGATCCTTGACTTCTGGGATCTGGGCTAGTAGCTCCTTCCTGCATCGCTTAACCCCATAGGAGAAGCGCTCTCCTGGGGGGGTTATCTTGCGGGTGCACTCCCGAGTCCAGGATTTGCGTCCATAGACGCAGAATGTCGGACTCGTCATTGGATTTGATTGACAACAGCGGGAGCCAATGGCTGCGCTGCTATCAATCTATCCAATCAAGAGCCGAGACAACAGGCAGAGGAGAAGAGCGCGTCTCCTGCATGGGAATTACGGGGCTCAGGTGAGTAAAACGGGGGGCTGGTCAGTGACAGAAGCTTTTTCACCTTAATGCATAGTACCTACCAAATACCCACCGTCATTTTCCTTTCCTGATGCCAATACATGGCAGCATACATGCGATATAGCTCGGACAAGCAAGAAAATATTTCTCGTATAATACCAGATCGTATGATTTTTGTTTAATCAGTACAGTTGTCATCCGAAAATACAATACAAATACACTACAACACATTACATCCCTTCCCATTTTTTTTTCTGCCGTATGAGAATTTTCGTAACCTCTCCACTTTCGATATGGGACTAGCATGCAAAAAAAAAAAGACGGACGATCATTCGTCTGAGTTTCGGATCGTGTGTACAGACCATAAGTGTTAAAAAATATATAACATACAAGCTGGGGTGCCCAGAGGTGGGTGTCTTTTGGTAAAATGTACATGGTATATAAAACAGTATTAAAAAAAAAAAAAAAAAGATACAAAGCAATAAATTTAAAATGTATATAACCAATAAAATAAAACTGGCACAAAACCATCATTTTCCTTTAAAAAAAGACCTTTCCAAAACAGTTAAAACCAGTCAGGGATTTGCCAGTGTGATCGAAGATACTCAAAAAGTCCACCTACATTTCCAATTGGTATCTATGCAGTAAAGGTGAGGATAGCTTCGAAATGCATCGGGAAACGGTTATCAAGGGTGAAGTTGAACCTTTCTTTCAAGGTAGATCTGAAAGCATGATTATCTTTCAACTTTATACAAGAATCATTTAATCCTTACTATCTGGCTTATAGCCAAATGCCAGGCAGATGTTAAAAAATAGTCAAATATAGAGGGCAAATCCTGTGTGAAAGGTAACATGAAACAGCCTTTCAGACAAGCAAAGCCAATCCTCAATGTGCCTTTCTGTGTTTTCCGCTCCTGTAAATAAAATTTAGAAGGTTGTGCTTTTACAATCTGTGAATTATACATTACAACACATGCACTATTTAGATTGCTGTTAAATAAAAGATTAGAGGAAGTAAAAATGTTTAGGAAACGTCTTAGCTTATTTACATTCGCATCAATCGTCAGCATATCAGCGTAGCTTCACGAACTGCGGTACTCACAGCAACCAATCAAAAGCTGGAATACCAATATCTGCACTTCAAAAATAATGTGCATTTATCACTGGTGTGTACGGTCTTCCTGGTTTTGTATCTGTGATTTCACAAATGGGTATATGTACTAGTTTGGATTATATATAAAATATAATAAAAGTGGCTGTAAAGCCTAACATATACTTAGTCAAGTGACTGGCCTCAGGTGATACCCAGACGTGAAACAAATCCTCCCACATACGTTGTACCCGTTTATCTCCAGCCCTCTCTTACTTACAGCTAATCAAAGTACCGAATTTATACAGCTTGTCTAAGCTTTCGGAAAGCAGGGGGAAGAGATCTGAAGTTACACTCTGCACAGGCCAATGAGGAGAGCTCTCACAGCTGATTGGAGGGAAGGGACACCCCCCCCCCCCCCTTCACACAGCACACAGAAACAGAGATGAGGCTGTCAATCAATGACAGATTGTGTGCTGGTACCTCCCATGTCACATTTTTATCTCTTTTTTCTCTTGGTGTCAGGAAAACTTGTCAGAAGCAGTGGCGGCTGCTGCTCAAAATTTTTGGGGGGGCGCAAACAAACTGAAAATTTCTGAAAAAAAAACCCATTAATTGCAGCCTCACTGTACCATCAAACACAGCCACTGTCCCAATCAATTGCCGCCACTGTACCATCAAAAGCAGCCACTGTGCCATCAATTGCCGCCACTGTGCCATCAAACGCAGCCACTGTACCATCAAACGCAGCCATTGTGCCCATCAAACGCAGCCACTGTGCCATCAAACGCAGCCACTGTGCCATCAAACGCAGCCACTGTACCATCAAGCACAGCCACTGTATCATCAAACGCAGCCACTGTGCCATTAATTGCAGCCACTGTACCATCAAACGCAGCCACTGTGCCATCAAACGCTACCACTGTGCCCATCAAATGCAGCCACTGTGCCCATCAATTGCTGCCACTGTGCCATCAAACGCAGCCACTGTGCCCATCAATTGCCGCCACTGTGCAATCAAACGCAGCCACTGTGCCATCAAACCCAGCCACTGTGCCCATCAATTGCCGCCACTGTGCCATCAAACACAGCCACTGTGCCATCAAACGCAGCGACTGTGCCCATCAATTGCCACCACTGTGCCATCAAACACAGCCGCTGTGCCCATCAAACGCAGCCACTGTGCCATATCAAATGCTCCCACTGTGCCCCATCAAATGCTCAGACTGTGCCCCATCAAATGCTCCCACTGTGCCATATCAAAAGCTGCCAGTGTGCCCCCTCGCCCACCCTTACCCTGTCACGGTGGGACAGCTCCTCGATGCTCCTTGATGTCTTCTCCCATCCTCTCTTCCTGTCCTCTGCTATGATTGGACGACTGATAGGCTTCCAATCACAGCGCCTGTCATTTCAGCCAATCAGGTGACGGGTAACAGATCCGAGCACCTGATTGGCAGAGAGGCGGTTTAGTGTTAGATGGCACTCGCAGGTCACCTTTTTTGACGCCTATTAGAGCCTATGGCTCTAATCAGGTGCTTCAAAAACACCCCCCCGCCTCTGTAATTCAGGCACCCAGCACCCGAAAAGGGGCCGGGTGCCTGAATAGGGGGTGGCAGCGGCGGCCATAGATAGATTCATGCAATGCATGAATCTATCTATTGGTGCTAGAGGGCATGGCAGGAGAGAGGGGCAGCACCCGTGCGCCCTTATGGACACACCGCCACTAGTCAGAAGTCACTCATTTAGATAGCATAGGGATGAGGCAACAGAGACAAATGTCACTTAGTTCTCTGGATTGAGGCGAGCACACTCTATAGAGGGATTCTAAATCCCTCTAAAGCATTTCCTGCATTAAGGTTAAAATGTTTAGGTATCGGTATCTCCTCCTCAGCCTCCCTTATACTGATCTCAATCAATCCAGAGCTGTGCCCATCTGTAGCGGCTCTCCCCACTCACCAGCTGCAGTGACCGGTCTCCTGAACAGAGGCAAAGCTCCTGAACAGAGGGAAAGTCTCACACGGCATTACTGCACAGATCTGGAAGAAATACACAAAGCACACCAAGATTGGTACATACACTATATTGTCAAAAGTATTGGAACATCTGCCTTTACACGCACATGAACTTTAATGGCATCCCAGTCTTAGTCCGTAGAGTTCAATATTCAGTTGGCCCACCCTTTGCAGCTATAAAAGCTTCAACTCTTCTGGGAAGGCTGTCCACAATGTTTAGGAGTGTCTATGGACAAGAGGTTTTTTTTTTGGGGTTTAACCACTTCCCACCAATGCACATATACGTCCCTTCTGAATCGACATTCCTGAACATCCTTCAGAAGGTGCGGGATCATGCGGCCGCATGCCCACACAGCCGCGCAATCCCGATGCGCTGGTGTCCCCCGTGTCAGATCGGCAGGAGGGCTCTGTGATTTGCCCTCCTGATCACATGATGGCTGTGTCCAGTCACAGCCATCGTATGATGTAAACAGCCCGGGGGGAGTCATAAAAAGTGGGATTGCATGGCCGCGTGCCCGCGCAGCGCCGCAATCCCAATGTGCCTGTGTCCCCCAGAGACAGGGCAACATGCATTGCAGGAGGGCCCTGTGATTGGCCCTCCTGATCACATGACGGCTGTGTCCAATCACAGCCATCATGTAATGTAAGCAGAGAGTTGTTGCCAGGCAATCGGCTCTGCTTCTCCTCACACAGAGTCAGTGAGAAGGAGAGCAGATCTGCGAGCTGGGGATCAGTGTGGATGAGCTGTTTTTTACAGCTTTTTACACACTGATCACCAAGCTAGTGTCCCCAAACAGTGTCCTAAACAGTGAAAACACCAACACCTGTCCCACATCTGTCCCAGTAAACATCTGTCCCAGGGAACATCTGCCACACTGAACATCTGTCCGTGATCATCTGGCACATCTATCCGTGATCATCTGGCACATCTGTCACATCTATCCGTGATCATATGGCGCACATCTGTCTGTGATCATCTGCGCACATCTGGCGTACATCTGTCTGTGATCATTTGTGCACATCTGGAGTACATCTGTCTGTGATTATCTGCGCACATCTGGCACACATTTGTCTGTGATCATCTGAGCAAATCTGTTCGTGATCATCTGCGCAACATCTGGCAGACATCTGTCTGTGATCATCTGCACACATCTGGTGCAAATCTCTCTGTAATCATTTGCGCACATCTGTCTGTGATCATCCGATTCACATCTGTTTGTGATCATCTGGCGCACATCTATCTGTGATCATCTGCGCACATCTGGCGCAAATCTGTACGTGATCATCTGCACAAATCTGGCGCACATCTGTCTGTGATCATCTGTGCACACCTGTCCGTGACCATCTGCACACATCTGGCGCACATCTGTCTGTGAACATCTGCGCACATCTGTCCGTGATCATCTGCCCACATCTGGCACACATCTGTGATCTGTCACATCTGTGCATGATCATCTGCGCACATCTGTCTGTGATAATCTGCCACATCTGTCCCTGAGCATCTGCGCACATCTGGCACGCATCTGTCCGTGATCATCTGCCACATCCAATTCCATTGTCCTGGTGCTCCAGGGCCTTCAAAAATGTGATAGGTACTCAGGAAATGAAATTAGTAATTTATGCCTTTAGAATGCCTGATGGTGATCCGTGCATGTTCGGCCTCCGAATGTGGCCAGGCTGTGTAAAAGTCTCACACGTGGTATCGCCATACTCAGGAGCAGTAGCAGAATTTATTTTGAGGGGTAATTTTTGCTATGTACATACTATGTGTTAGAAAAATCTTATAAATTGACAACTTTGTGTAAAAAAATTACGTTCACTTTCACATTCACTTTCTTTCCACATTTTCCAAAAACTTGTGGAAAAAAATGACATGTTCAAAAGACTCATTATGCCTTGTGAAATATACATTGGGGTGTTTTTTCCTAAAATGTGGTCATTTTGTGGGTAATTCCATTGTTTTGGTGCTCTAGGGCCTTAAAAAATGTAATAGATAATCAGGAAACTAAATGTGCAATTTATGCTCCTAGAACACCTGATGGTGCTCCTTGCATGTTGGGCCTCTGTATGTGGCCAGGCTGTGGAAAAGTCCCACACATGTGGTATCACCATACTCAGGAGGAGTAGCAGAATATATTTTGGGGGTGCAATTGCAAGTTTATCTATGCCATATGTGAGAAAAAAAATTTGTGGGGAAAAAAAAATCATTTTCCAAACTATTGTGGGCAAAAAATTGTAACTTCAAAAAACTCACTATGCCTTTTACTAAATACCTTGGACTGTCAACTTTACAAAAAGGGGGTCAAGAAATGAGATAGGCCGTCAGTACATCAGGATTGATCAATTTTCACTGATATGTAGCCTAGCTTGTAGACTCTAACTTTCACACAAACCTATTATCATACACTTATCAGGATTTTTTTTTTACCAAAGACATGTAGCAAAATACATTCTGCCCTAAATTCTTGACAAAATTGGATTTTATTGGATTTCTTTTAAAACAGAAAGTAGAAAATATTGGGTTTTTTTTCAAAATTTTCGCTCTTTTTTTCGCTTACATCGCAAAAAATAAAAACCCCAGTGGTGAATAAATACTACCAAAAGAAAGCTCTATTTGTGTGAACAAAATTATAAAAAATTTATTTGGGTACAGTGTAGTATGACTGAGTAATTATCATTGAAAGTGCGAGAGCACGGAAAGCTGAAAACTGGTCTGGTAAGGAAGGGGGTGAAAGTGCCCAATATTGAGGTGGTTAAATGAAACATATAGGGTTATACACCTCTATATATATATATATATATATACCTTTTTCACTAGCACATCCTGTGCACATTGTACATCACCTCCTGGATTCTATGTGGAAAGACAAGAACTTGAAGTCACTACCTTGCACCATCACAGACCACTTTGTGGAGACCCTTATCCTCCTGGTGACCCTTATGTGTGCGGCCTGTCTCCCCGCGGGTCTTTATCACCACAGCTCCCGGTATAGACATTTTTAGCAGTCCCCAGTCTACAGTACTACAGGTTGTACGCTAGCCGATATATATATTATGCATCCGCTCCTGAGAAAGTGGAGCGAATCCACGAAACGCGTTGAGCATTGTTGGATGCAGTGTGCACTGGTGCAAAGTCATGTTGGAACAGGAAACTGTTCCCACAAAGAAAACCCCAAACTCTTCCCACAAAGTTGGGAGCATAAATTTGTCCAAAATGTCTTGTAAGCTGACGCCTTAAGAGTTCCCTTCACTGGAACTAAGGGGCCAAGCCCAACCCCTGAAAAACAACCCCACACCATAATCCCCCCTCCACCAAATGATTTGGAGGGGTGGCCCAATACTTTTGGAAATATAGTGTGGATGAGCGAGTTTGTGGTGGTGGAGGAGCTTGACTGGCCTGCACAGAGTCCTGAGCTCAAAAAATTAAAACACCTTTGGGATGAATTAGAGCAGAGACTTTGGGTCATTGGGAAGTATTACCCCCTTACATAAAGCTAAAAAGATCAGTTGGTGTAAGTGGAAACTTATTGCAGAAATTGCTTATTGCTCAAGGAACCCCTAGCCACCACTGGATGAACTTTAGGGTTCCATGGATGAACCTTAGGGTTCCATGGAAACCAGGTTGAGACACTCTGATGTAGACTCAACGGGGAGTCATAGGATCTCTTTCTAAGGTAAGGGAAATCCCCTGTTAGACATGTATCATGGGAACAAGAATCCCCATTGGAAAATTTCCTCTCTTTTCCTGTTCTGAGCAAATTTGGGATTTGCCCTCCCTTTGATTCCTGGTGACACTGATAATCAGGACAATTAGAGAGAGTGAATCTCCCTAGCAGGGACACAAACCGCATTAAAAATCTGGTTTTAGTCCCACTCTATCCAAAAGAAAAAAAAATGTTTTTAGTTATACTTTAACCAAATATTTTGGGAGGGTGATTTTGAATTAAAGAACTAAACTCTGGAAGTTGTGCCTAAAAAAAGGCAGACAGAGGGAAAAATACTAATCACCAACATAGCCTGTAGTCTCCATGCAGCTTATGCCGCGTACACACGAGCGGACATTACAGCAGACTTTGCCCAGCGGACTTTTCGACGGACTTTCTGAATGAACGGACTTGCCTACACACAATCCACCAAAGTCCGTCAAATTCGTACGTGATGACGTACGACCGGACTAAAACAAGGAAGTTCATAGCCAGTAGCCAATAGCTGCCCTAACGTGGCTTTTTGTACGTCGAACTAGCATACAGACGAGCGGACTTTTCGACCGGACTCAATTTCGACGGATTGATTTAAAACATGTTTCAAATCTAAGTCCGTCCAACTTTTGAGAAAACAAAGTCCGCTGGAGCCCACACACGATCGAATTGTCCGACGAAATCCCGTCCGCCGGGCAAAGTCTGCCGTAAAGTCCGCTCGTGTGTACGCGGCATTACTTTCCCCGAGTTACTATGCCTTGCTCTTTGCTATGTCTGTGTGTGGAGGTGGCCATTTTGGTACAGGTGGATCTTTGCGTCCCGTGCCAGAGCCCCCAGCAAGGTGGACAATGAGCAGCACAGTAATGACTTTGCCAAATCTCTCAACAGTGTCTTAAATCTAACACTTCAGATATACAGGTTGTAGGCACAGGAGTGCCTAGGCACACTCACACGCTTAGTACCATTTAGGCACGATTAGCATTTCTAAATGTTCCCTACAATGTATAAAGCTTTTCTTTTTGAGTTCTGGTCGACTCCCTTTGCTGGAGGTCCAAAAGGTCCAGACCATACAACTCTGCATTACATAACCTCTAGAAAAAAATCCCCCTCGCAATTGTTAAACTTCCAACTTTTTTCTTTGTAAGTAAGTATTAATAAATGTTCACTTTCCTTCCCAGAACAGGTGAAGTGCTGGGAAAAACAATTGACTGTAATCGGAACATTTGATCAGCGAATTAGACGTGACGCAGTGACGGCCTAGACCACAGCCTCTAGCTCTCACACCCTGCTGCTTATGGGATCGTACAAGGCAGGAGTGATTGATTCCTCCTCTGCGGCGGCCTCTCAGAATGTTATGAGTTCAATATACAGCACTTAGAGGGTGAGTGAACAGTCTGAGCAACAGCCGTTCGGTAACGTGAGCAATCCTTGACTCACCAACAAGAAGACGTGAAAACGCTGCAGGAGGTTCTTCAGATATACAGACATCTAATTAATTTGGCATTCAGGTAACACTAAAGATCCTAACTTTTGTGAGTTGGAAGTAATGCCTGGTGGGATTTGTTATATGTCAGAAAAAGTTGTTAAAGTTAAACTCTAGTCATATATTAAACATTTCTTAACTGAAAGGAGAAGCAGGGCCAAAGCTCTTTTGACCCTACTTCTCCTGTGGGTCACAGGATTTCACTTAGATTCAACCAAGAGCGGGCTAAAGTCCACTGTCAGCTGACATCACTCAGCCAGTTCAGACTCTCGAGGGATCCACCCAAAGGCCCGAGTGGCAGCTGGTTCAGCACACAGCTGAGAGCCTGAGCCAGCTGCTCCTGCCCCCTGCACAGCCCTGTGCTCTAGTGAGCACTGGAGGGGCAGAGCATTGCAGGCTGAATACCGAGAACTGAGCGATCAGCAGTCTTTGAGTTCTCTGTGTAGAGGTGGCGGGGGATCGATGCTGAATCCAACTAGGTAAGTATGTATGTTTGTTATTTTGAATTCACAAACTTCTCTTTTAATCATGGGGTCACAGCTTACCCATACTGTAGAGTAGTTGTTATTTCCATTATACCTTTTGTCTTGTAGCTGCTTGCCCTGTTTTTAAAACTGTAGCCAATGCCAACATTTTTTTGTTTTGTTTTAGTTTTCCTTTCACTAAGAGTCCATTGACGTGGGCAGCAATGCTTACCGCCTGCTGAAAAGGGATCCTTTTTCAAAGGGCAGAAGAGTAAGGGTTGGCGCTGATTCACTACCTCCTAAATGTCTGCTTTTTTATTTTGCCTCGAGGGACTTTGTTTTAGGTTCAATAGTTTTTATTGTCTCATCAACACAAAAAGACAAAGAGGTAACAAGGCGCAAACCAGTAGGCACACTGGCATATTAAGCTCGGGTTGTATAGTTGTTAATAAAGTATTCTTTACAGCATACATGAATACGTGGAAGACAAGTCAATACCATTTGATTTGGTTTAATGAACTTATTGCGTTTTATACGCAGTTCCCGCCAACCCAGACACCCCAATAGGAGCAGACTGTGTCCTATGGGATGGGGGCACCACATTATGCGTCGTTTACGCTAATATAAGCTTTGTTATCAACACAATAGTAGGGAGGTATGTGGATAATAATATCCAGAAATTCCAGAAAATTTGTCATGAGTGTACACTAATGTTTGTGCATCCAGAATTTCTTTCTTTTTTTTTTTCTTTTGAATGGCATTGAGTGGTAATAGTTCACATGTAAGGAACTAGAATACTGATTCTAGCACTGCATACTATCACATTATGAAAGATTTACATTAAAACTAAGCCCTCCAATGACACGCTGTCACTGCTGCAGAGGCTTCCATCTTAACCCGGTTCTCCTTCTGGGTTCGGGGACTTTGGCCGAGCTGTAATTATGTCACATGCACGCAGGAGTCTTAGCCGGGGCAACCCAGCTCTGAAGGAACAGCACGAGTATGCGTTCCTTTAGAGCGCATGTGCCGATGACATCACCGGTTGCTGCTTGCAAAAATATTAAGGAAATATTCATCTCACCTACTGGTAAGCTTTATTATAAGCTTGCCTGTGGGTAAATATAAAATTCCAGGCTTTCACACCACTTTAACATACTACACTGCAAGCGCGAGTCAAACATTTGCCACTCCTATAGATCTCAATGGGTGAGTTACATGCGTTGTGCCCACAAAGCATCATGGCCATGCGGTAGGCTGCCCTGTCCATCTGTAGTGTTAGAATTTAAGTTGGCAGCCAGGGTGACAGTAAAACCGTGGCTCAACCAGGGCAGGAAGTAAATGGTATTCATAGACAAACCACACTGGCATAAGAGGGTGGTTGCTCAGTTCTAAGCCATCTGAAAGGAGCTTGCAACCTTATGCAGGAGACTTGTGATATGTCCATTTAATGTTGAATTGTTTGTGGATAGGTAGTTCACTGTTGTCATCAGACAAAATAAGGAAAGCTAAATAAGTGGGCAAATACATATTTTGTTATATGGTATGTTCCACAATTATAAAAATGTAACAAGAAATATTCAATTTCATATTCAAGCCCTTTTGTGGCTGGTTCTAATGTTTAAAATTATTTAAAGCTATGTGCACGAAATTGTGTGTAAGCTGGATATTCTACGTTTGGCTACAAGTTTACGGGGACACAACATAGAAGAACTGAAGAACGAGTGTACTTAACCAGAGCCACAGCCAGAGCCTGCTGGGAACTACTGAACTAGCTGAGAGCTTCTCCTGCTGGGGATCAGTAAGAAAAAAGGACAACCATTATTTTTATACATATTTTTAGGACCCTAATCAGCATCAAAAAAATGAAACCCATTCAGTGTAGACTTTTTAAACTGAAGTGTCCCTGGGGTCCTGATTTTTTTTTCGGTTCCCTTTTTTTTTTATCACTGCGTCTTAGAGGTTGAAATCTTGGGATCTGCAACTCAGGCTCATCACACACTAGAGACGATTTGCCAGAGACAAAATGACCACATCCACGTTTGTGCATTGGAGCGAATCAGCAGCCCAACATAGCCACAAAAAATCTAATTGATAATGCACCATAATGCATATATGTGAACATTGTAGTGAACTGCATTTTTTTTTACAAATGTTAAGTTGCGCAGAAGGCTATATTTGTTTGTTATGTCCAAGCCAGACTTGGGTTTTAAAGAAGACAGAACTCTTAAAAAAAATGCAAATTAAAAAAATAAATAAAATTGTGGTATATGAGATAGGAGGGTATGGAACAGAGAGAGTGTACCTAGGATGCCAGGTATCACCTTTATGCCATTTAAATAAGTAGAGGGTTCATCAACCAAACATCAAAGAAGGAGGGTTTCCACCCGATGACCCGATGACGTACCTACCCGCCATCTTTTACGACACCATTGATGTACCACAGGAATTAAAACACCAAGTCCTATTAGCGCACCTACTTAAAAATTCCAAAAATATTTTTTTTCTTAACTTTTTTGCCTATTTGTATAAAAGTTTGGTGGGTAAGGATTTTGTTTTTCAAAATCTAACATGTTTCAAGTTAATAGGTCAAATGTCCAGGATAGTTGAAAGGGGCTTCCCTAACCTTCAGGAACCCTTTAGAGCCCAATGCATCCATTAAAACCATAAAAATACTACCCTACAGCCTGTGCTTAAAGTTGAACTGCACTCCCTAATGTTTCCTCCCATTACCTTTTTGCTGAGTTATCCACAAAACAATATACTCGCATGCCCCGTTGTATCCTGTAGGGATCTGCTGCACCGCTGCAAGTTGCCATCTTCTTCTTCTGCAGGGTAGTCTACTGCACATTTGTCATCAGGGGGACTGGCTGTCTTTTCTGGGACCTTGCCCCCCGAAGATGCAATGAGGCACATATGCAGTAGAATACCCCATGGCCTCCTGGGATACATGACGTGTATTCCAAGAGGCGGCAGGTACTGCATACGTTATTCACGCCTAGGCAAGAATACAGAAAGTATGGGGATGTGATCTCTGGAAATGGTAATAAATAAATGACAATATCAATAAAGTTTAAATTGTAAAAGAGGAGGCGGAGAGGACTGGAATAATAGAAACTGGATGGGTGAAGTATTACATATCAAAACTGGAATATTTGGGAAAAAGGAAAGTAATTTCTTACCTTTCCCACTGCCTGCCATACCCTCAAGCTGCTCCTTTTGAAAGAAAACCCAAGAGCTGAAGAGAAACCAACACGTTCAGGAGAGTCCATCCTCTGGGCGCCCAGAGAGTTTAGTGGTTTCTCCTACCACATGACAGGACTCGGTAGTGCTGTGGAATCAGAAGAAGAAACCGCTGAACACTCTGGGGACCAAGAAGATTGATATTGCCAGAAATGTCCGTTTATTTTTCACTTTCAGCCTGGAATTTCTTGCGAATGGAGTGGTGTTTTGGTGGCATGGACATAGTTAAGGTGAGTATTTCCTTGCTTCTTTTTTAGGTAAGCCTATAATAATTTGCAATACCTAATGGCACGGTCACTTTAATTTCACTTCCCAGCTCACTCCAATGCAGTTCACAAAATGGCAGATTTTACAGAAATGTTCCAAATTTTACCAAATTCTTGGGAGAGCATACATTTTCTTGCAAATGGAGTGGCGTTTTGGTAACATGGACATATGAATGGCGAGAATTTCCTCACTTCTTTTTTAAGTATGCCTATAATAAATTGCAATTTTTTTAATTGCACGGTCACTTTAATTTCACCTCCCAGCTCACTCTGATGCAATTTACAAAACGGCAAATTTTACAGAAATGTTCCACACTTTACCAAATTCTAGGAAATGGGAAAGGTGAGTATATCCTTGCTTTTTTTTAGGTATGCCTATAATAAATTGCAATACATAATGGCACGTTTGCTTTAATTTCACTTCCCATCTCACTCTAATAGGGCGTACACACGGTCGGACTTTGTTCCTAGGATTTTTTCAGACGGATGTTGGCTCAAACTTGTCTTGCATACACACGGTCACACAAAGTTGTCGGAAAATCCGATCGTTCTGAACGCGGTGACGTAAAACACGTACGTCGGGACTATAAACGGGGCAGTGGCCAATAGCTTTCATCTCTTTATTTATTCTGAGCATGCGTGGCACTTTGTCCGTCGGATTTGTGAACACACGATCAGAATTTCCGACAACGGATTTTGTTGTCGGAAAATTTTATCTCCTGCTCTCCAACTTTGTGTGTCGGAAAATCCGATGGAAAATGTCCGATGCAGCCCACACACGGGCGGAATTTCCGACAACACGCTCCGATCGGACATTTTCCATCGGAAAATCCGACCGTGTGTACGGGGCATAATGCAATTAACAAAACAGCAAATTTTACAGAACTGTTCCAAATTTTACCAAATTCTTGGGAAAGCATAAACCCTCAATTTTGCTCATACCTGTCACATGGAAAATGGGGATCAAAACACAGGTTGAGCTGTTTTGGGAAAGAGGGTATTGTTACACTCTCTGCCCCGGTTACAGCCATTGAAAATGTACTTGCAACAGCAAATTTACATCCACAATGTGAAACCAAATCTGATCTCACTCTAAACAGTAACCAAGCACATGCTTGTAAATATTTCACACAAACTAGGGTTAAAAAGAAAAAAAAAAAAAAAAAAGAAGAACAAGGCTTTTCACTCCGCTTTTGTAATGAAAATGCCTTGCACTTCTGAAAGCCGCGGTTAATAATTCAGACTCTAGGGGTGAGCGGGACTGAGCAGCATATGCTGGTAATTGTAGTAAGAAATTGTTTAATCTTTCATGATCAATTCCTTGGCTTTCCCTGTGGTGATAAAAGGTGAACACTTTGTAGGAACACATTGCAGAACCAGTTCCTGAACATAATTCCCGTCAGCAGATGCGCAATATTGATAACACAATCGAACATGTGCTTGGGGCCCCGTGTGCCTGCAGTCATAAAAAGCCCCACACGTGCTTCATGGACAAGTCAGTAGTCAATTGGTGGCTTTCTTGGAGTAGCTTATTTAAAGTAGAATGAAAGACAACTCTTTTTTTTTCCATTCTGTATAGAGTAAGGGAGGGTTTTGTCATGTATGTCCTATTGGGGAGATTTCCCCAATAGGAAATCTTTGAATTTAGTTACAGTTTCACAGTTTAAATATAGTAGAAAACACCTGTAGTAATTCCCCAAGGTGGTGAGCGGTTGGTGCACTGGCTTATAGTGTGCTCTTAGCACCTGAGCAAACATGTAGGCACCTCGATCTTCCGCAATGAATACATTTGTTAATCCAAAATAATACAGGCTTACGCATTTCGCCACATAGCCTTAATCATAGCCATAGCTATAACTAAAGTGGTAGTAACCTGGGGGTCCTAGTAGATGATAGGCTCAGCAATGGCATGCAATGCCAAGCTGCTACTAACAAAGCAAACAGGATACTGGCATGCATTAAAAAGGAAATTAATTCCAGAGATAAGACAATAATTCTCCGGCTCTACAAGACTCTGGTCCGGCCGCACCTAGAGTATGCTGTCCAGTTCTGGGCACCAGTCCTCAGGAAGGATGTACTGGAAATGGAGCGAGTACAAAGAAGGGCAACAAAGCTAATAAAGGGTCTGGAGGATCTTAGTTATGAGGAAAGGTTGTGAGCACTGAACTTATTCTCTCAGGAGAAGAGACGCTTGAGAGGGGATATGATTTCAATATACAAATATCGTACTGGTGACCCCACAATAGGGATCACACTTTTTTGCAGAAGGGAGTTTAACAAGACATATGGCCACTCATTAAAATTAGAAGAAAAGAGGTTTAACCTTAAACTACGTAGAGGGTTCTTTACTGTAAGAGTGGCAAGGATGTGGAATTCCCTTCCACAGACGGTGGTCTCAGCAGGGGGCATCGATAGTTTCAAGAAACTATTAGATAAGCACCTGAATGACCGCAACATACAGGGATATACAATGAAATACTGATATACAGTATAATCACACACATAGGTTGGACTTGATGGACTTGTGTCTTTTTGCGACCTCACCTACTATGTAACTATGTAACCAGCAAGGCAATGTCATACTGTGCTAGTATGCATCGCATATTAGCACATTATGGGAAACTTACCTTAGAACAAAACACTCCAGCAGCGCGCTGTCACAGCTGAAGGCGCTTCCATTTTCACCCACTCTTCCTTCCGGGTTCGCGGCTGTGTGAATGGCCAGAGCTGCAATGATGTCACTCCTGCACATGCACGTTTAGGAGATATTTACAATACTTATCGGTAAGCCTTATTATGGCACAGAAACGATCAGTCTATAATTTTAATGATAGGTTTATTTTATCAGTGAGTGACAGAATAACAACAAAAATATACAGAAAAACACATTTCGTTTACGGCACAGAGGCGCCTTCCTTCAGAGCACATGCGCCAGTGATGTCACTGTCTGCATCTAAAGTATATACTGTATCTCCTAAATTGTGCACGTTTAGGAGATAATTACAATACTTATATGTAAGCCTTATTATAGGTTTATTTTATCAGTGAGAGACAGAATAAAAACAAAAATATCCAGAAAAACGCATGCCGTTTACAGCACATGCGCCAGTGATGTCACTGGCTGCATCTAAAGTATATACTGTATCTCCTAAACGGTGCACGTTTAGGAAATTTACAATATTCATAGGTAAACCTTAATATAGGCTTACCGATAGGTAAAAATCATGCATGGGAGTTTACTCCCACTTTAAGGCTACACACCGAAACATGTAAGGCCTGTATTATTTTGTACCACACCTGGATTAATAAATGTATGCATTGCGGAAGATCGAGCTGCCGGCTTTATTTTATCCACATACAGTGAGGGAAAAAAGTATTTGATCCCCTGCTGATTTTGTACGTTTGCCCACTGACAAAGAAATGATCAGTCTATAATTTTAATGATTGGTTTATTTTATCAGTGAGAGACAGAATAACTACAAAAATATCCAGAAAAACACATTTCAAAAACGTTATAAATTGATTTGCATTTTAATGAGTGAAATATGTATTTGATCCCCCTATCAATCAGCAAGATTTCTGGCTCCCAGGTGTTTTCTATACAGGTAATGAGCTGAGATTAGGAACACTCTCTTAAAGGGAGTGCTCCTAATCTCAACTTGTTACCTGTATAAAAGACACCTGTCCACAGAAGCAATGAATCAGATTCCAATCTCTCCACCATGGTCAAGACCAAAGAGCTGTTGAAGGATGTCAGGGACAGGATTGTAGACCTACACAAGGCTGGAATGGGCTGCAAGACCATTGCCAAGCATCTTGGTGAGAGGGTGACAACAGTTGGTGCGATTATTCGCAAATGGAAGAAACACAAAATAACTGTCAATCTCCCTCTATCTGGGGCTCCATGCAAGATCTCGTGGAGTTTCAGTTATCGTGAGAACGGTGAGGCGTCAGCCCAGAACTACACGGGAGAATCTTGTCAATAATCTTAAGGCAACTGGGACCATAGTCACCAAGAAAACAATTGGTAACACACTACGCCGTGAGGGACTGAAATCCTGCAGTGCCCGCAAGGTCCCCCTGCTCAAGAAAGTACATGTACAGGCCCGTCTGAAGTTCGCTAATGAACATCTGAATGATTCAGAGGAGAATTGGGTGAAAGTGTTGTGGTCAGATGAGACCAAAATCGAGCTCTCTTTGGCATCAAGTTAACTCGCCATGTTTGGAGGAGGAGGAATGCTGCCTATGACCCCAAGAACACCATCACCACCGTCAAACATGGAGGGGGAAACATTATGCTTTTGGGGTATTTTTTTTTTTTAAATCATTTTATTAATGATGTTAGCCATTACTTCTTTGTATAATTTGCAATTATATACAGTGGGGACGGAAAGTATTCAGACCCCCTTAAATTTTTCACTCTTTGTTATATTGCAGCCATTTGCTAAAATGATTTGAGTTCATTTTTTTCCTCATTAATGTACACAGAGCACCCCATATTGACAGAAAAAACACAGAATTGTTGACATTTTTGCAGATTTATTAAAAAAGAAAAACTGAAATATCACATGGTCCTAAGTATTCAGACCCTTTGCTCAGTATTTAGTAGAAGCACCCTTTTGATCTAATACAGCCATGAGTCTTTTTGGGAAAGATGCAACAAGTTTTTCACACCTGGATTTGGGGATCCTCTGCCATTCCTCCTTGCAGATCCTCTCCAGTTCTGTCAGGTTGGATGGTAAACGTTGGTGGACAGCCATTTTTAGGTCTCTCCAGAGATGCTCATTAGGGTTTAAGTCAAGGCTCTGGCTGGGCCATTCAAGAACAGTCACGGAGTTGTTGTGAAGCCACTCCTTCGTTATTTTAGCTGTGTGCTTAGGGTCATAGTCTTGTTGGAAGGTAAACCTTCGGCCCAGTCTGAGGTCCTGAGAACTCTGGAGAAGGTTTTCGTCCAGGATATCCCTTTACTTGGCCGCATTCATCTTTCCCTCAATTGAAACCAGTCGTCCTGTCCCTGCAGCTGAAAAACACCCCCACAGCATGATGCTGCCACCAACATGCTTCACTGTTGGGACTGTATTGGACAGGTGATGAGCAGTGCCTGGTTTTCTCCACACATAACACTTAGAATTTAGGCCAAAAAGTTCTATCTTGGTCTCATCAGACCAGAGAATCTTATTTCTCACCATCTTGGAGTCCTTCAGGTGTTTTTTTTTAGCAAACTCCATGCGGGCTTTTATGTGTCTTGCACTGAGGAGAGGCTTCCGTCGGGCCACTCTGCCATAAAGCCCCGACTGGTGGAGGGCTGCAGTGATGGTTGACTTTCTACAACTTTCTACCATCTCCCGACTGCATCTCTGGAGCTCAGCCACGGTGATCTGTGGGTTCTTCTTTACCTCTCTCACCAAGGCTCTTCTCCCCCGATAGCTCAGTTTGGCCGGACGGCCAGCTCTAGGAAGGGTTCTGGTCGTCCCATTTAAGGATTATGGAGGCCACTGTGCTCTTAAGTGCAGCAGAAATTTTTTTGTAACCTTGGCCAGATCTCTGCCTTGCCAAAATGCTGTCTCTGAGCTCTTCAGGCAGTACCTTTGACCTCATGATTCTCATTTGCTCTGACATGCACTGTGAGCTGTAAGGTCTTATATACAGGTGTGTGGCTTTCCTAATCAAGTCCAATCAGTATAATCTCAAAATGAAGCTGGACTCAAATGAAGGTGTAGAATCATCTCAAGGATGATCAGAAGAAATGGACAGCACCTGAGCTAAATTAAAGAGTGACACAGCAAAGGGTCTGAATACTTAGGACCATGTGATATTTCAGTTTTTCTTTTTTTAATAAATCTGCAAAAATGTCAACAATTCTGTGTTTTTCTGTCAATATGGGGTGCTGTGTGTACATTAATGAGGAAAAAAATGAACTTGATTTTAGCAAATGGCTGCAATATAACAAAGAGTGAAAAATTTAAGGGGGTCTGAATACTTTCCGTCCCCACTGTAAGTGCACAGAGGCAGCCATACTTGCTCATTACAGGCTCTGGTTGCTGACTTGCAGTGCTACACAACTATTTGGCTTTACTGCTCCTTCTTACAATGCCGGTTCACGAGTCAGCTGACCCTTGAAAACAATATCATGTGTGGCTGATATCTTATCTCAACAGTTATTAAAATATCAGTGCCTATTAGTAGGCTCTAATACCCTCCCTTATCACCCCATGACAAGTCACAGACTTACCTTTCCCCACTCCGCTGAAACTTTCAAGCATCTCTGAAAATTTTCAACCTGATCTTTATGCATTCCAAAGGAAAACTTGTGCTCCACTGGGACCTGAGCAGTATAGACTTTCCATTTGAATGGATTAATGCATGCATCTAAGCAGAGCTGGTTGGGGAGGGTGCCCCTTCTTGAACTCTTTCGGCTGTATGTGCGGAAAACCTGATACCCTGGTCTCTTCCCAATACAAGCTGTTTAGGCTATTCACAATATAGTAGTAAATAAGCCTCACACTTAGCACCCATTGACTGCAGGTAGTAAATGTGAAATAATTGTGTTCAATATTTCAAATGTATTATTTTTAGTTTTAAACATAATAAACAAAATGTAGAAAAAACACTAAATGGCTAAGAACACGTGTAGTAACTGTTCTTATCAGTTTATTATCTGATACATTCCCTATCCGGGGACTATATATAAAAATAAAAGTATTTACGTGTGTGTGTGTTCTTTATTCCTTTGTACCGCTCTGTATTATTGTAATATGTTCCCTTTTTCTCTCTTGAAAATCAATAAAAAACAATTGAAATAGAAAAATACACTAAATATTTCTTTAAACAACACAGAGAAAAGGCTTTCAGGATTATTATTTCAAGCTTACTGAATTAATGCAGTGCAAAAGTGCAGTAACCCCTAGCAACAGATGTTTCCAACTCTTTCTTGGTCTAAAAGAGTAATGTAATCTTTCGTTTGATTGCTCCAGTCTTTTGTAAATGAATTGCGGTGTGACCTATTCATGCTTTGGCCTTTTGAAATATCCTCCAAGCCGTAACCAATTGTTTAAATGCAGAATGTCTTATTTCTGTAACTGGAAAATGAGGTGACATCGGCATTTGGAATTTGTTCCCATGTGGCCTGGACTTTCTGTACAGGCAATTAGAGGCTGACAAGGTCTTCTTCCTCAGACTGCTCATTGTCTTCTAGACGGGTGAACGCATGGCTTATTGGACTGACAAGGCTGGTATCGATGGCAGATAGTGAACTGGCCCCTGCATGCAGATGACACGTGTGGAGCCAATCATAGTGCTGCAATTAGTGCAGTATGGAACCCCAACCCTCTTCGTTTTGTAGCGAGTACAAAAATTGATGTGTGCATCCATAATAGGCAAGAAAGTAACTGTCACCACTTGTCTGGATTCACTTGAATGTGCCTCCAATTTTCACTGAAGTTTTTCAGTGGCCTTTCAAATCTGGGCAAATTACAGGGCCAAGGCTTGGTGACACAAACTAACAAACTAACCAGTATAAACCTGGAAAGCAAAGCCAACTCGTAACCAGGAAGGGGTGGTGAACCATTTATCTCTACAATGGTAACATTTTATTTTTTTGGCTTATAGGTTGCAATTTCAGGTCACTTATGAAAAGGACTGTCCTTTGAAACCAAACCCTTCTGTCCCTCAGTTGTCCCTCCTTTGGCTCTAATGTATAAACCTCTATAAAAAAAATATATATATATATATATTATCTAACTACTGAAAGTTTTATAGTACAGTAATCCACTTAGTCTTTGAATTACTGCACTTGATATGCTGAAAAGCCAGAATAAGGAAAAGTAGTGTTAAAGTGGAATTCCAGTCATACCCGTACCACATTCTTCTAAAAAAAAATGGGTAATTTGCTCATCGACATTCATGTTTACTTATAAACTTTAGGTGTGCTTTCAGCTCCAAATGACCTTCTAGCACAGCCTTTCTCTTTTTAACATGGAGGAACCATTGAAATAACTTTTTGGCTTCAGAGAACCGCTGCTAATGATTCTATATTTACAGCTCACAGTACATTAGTGTGATGATCAGTGGGAAGAATGCTCCTTACATTTGTGGTCATTGGGAAGAATCCCTTCTTCCAGATAGATAAAAAGATCAATGGTATCTGTTATTACTCAACTGAGAATTAGAAATCACTTGATCAAGGAACCCCTAGCAACCACTGGAGGAACCAGCATGTTTGCCTGTATTTGCCTATCTATATAGGGTAATCATGCCACCAGAGAAGTGAGGCAACTACTTTGTATTTTGGGGGCAGGCAGAGCCTGAATTTGAGATATTTTTAGACAATGTATCTAATTAGGTGGTGTGAGAGAAACAAATGGAACAGGGGCTTTTGGATGGCACTGCAGGGTAGCCTCTCGCCTTCGGACTATGGACCCTGGCTTTTGAAAGCGCTCTATTCCTGGGGGTGTGTAACTGGGGGACTCTTGGAGTGGTCTTGCTTTGGATTCTGGTCCATGTCTTCCCAAAACACACAGACCCTGGGAACCTCGGACTTGGATACAGATTTGGGGCCTTTGTGCCCAAATCAGCAATGACTGCTTCATCCATTGCTAGACTGTGAGACTCAGAGCAGATGTTAATATAATCAGTTTAAGACAACCTGATGCTATAATCTGTTTACTAAGGTGTCTTTCTCCCATGGTATAATTTCCCTATTGTGAGCTTCCGAGGTGTGAATTCTCATTGTTAATTGAGCCACCTATCTTTTCTGTCTGCTAATCCTTTAGAGATTTGAACAGCCCTAGGTCTTCTTACAGAGAAACTGGTGTCGAACGTTCTGGCTGGGCACTGAGTCACCTAGGCTTGTCTAGGTGACTAGTTAGCTTACGGTTTAATTTGATCACTGTTTGTGTTTATGTTGGCTGTTCCTTAGCTATGTTAATTATCTGTTTGCATAACCTGATCAAGCTCTTATCTGATGTTGTGTGGTATATATATTCTGTGTGAGTTTACAATAAAGTGAGTTCCAGTTTGATTCTAAGCTAGTGTCGTCTAGTCCTTGGGTGCAATATTTAGCTATAATACCTAGTTCCAGAATGGAGGATGCTGTATACTGACAGAAGCACCCAAGGGGGGTGCCAAGCAGTCAATCACAGGAGGCTATGGGCAAAATGTGCCCAGTTGCAAGATTTCCCTATATTCTTGTTCTGTTAACAATGCCAAATTTTGAGTTTTCCCTCATTTTAGTCACCAGGACAAAATGGACAGAGCTGATCTCTCCAGTAGTGAACGTGATGGTAATAAACACCTAAAACATGTGGAAATGAGGTGATAGATCCCACTGGGCTAGGGTGAAGTGGCTCCGGTAGTCTGCTCTTAATGAAAATGAAATACCCCAGAATTGAAGGAGATCCAGAATTAAAGAACTATATGTACAAAATCTAAAAGAAGTGCCACAGATTTTGTAAAAGCAATAAAAACCTGACACGGGTTCTGACACATCCCCACTCCTTTTAAAACTAAAATAAAATTTCTTTGGCTTTAGATACACTTTTAAAACTGAGTTGGCAGCGGCATTTACCATATGTCTATTTTGACACACTCCTTTTAAAACTCCTGGCTAAGAGACTTTGAAACTAAATATGCTTCCAGTGCACAGAAATACACATTATATTTTAAAAAGAAAATATAAATTTTCATACTGGAAGAATATATACCGGTAAATGTAAATTTCTACCTAAGGCAATGCAGCTACTGTTACATAATCTGATGTATGCATAATGCATCCTAAAGGCAGGCCACAACCAAGCGTCAAGTGAGGATGTGTCTGACAACGCGATAAGTGGAACAGCAACAGGACACCAGCACAAACATTTTTCCTGATTTAACAAAGACTGCAACTTTATTAAAATGTATTCTGTAATATGGTAGTTTTTGTATTTTACTGCCATTTTTCCTGATTTAACAAAGACTGCAACTTTATTAAAATGTATTTTGTAATATGGTAGTTTTTGTATTTTACTGCCATTATAGGACTGACATTATAAAATGTCAAAAAGTTTATAGATTCTGGTCAAACTTTGCAAAATAATTGCAGAAAATTGAGTCAGTTTTAGGAAATGAAACTTATAACACTGCATTCTACTAATGTGATATCTAAATGAGGCAATCTTAAAATGAACAGGCTGCATGTAATCTAATCCCACTACAGGTATATTCTGCCCATTCTGATTTATTTTGTCTGTTTGCAGACTCTCCCTTCAATCTACAATATTTGTTGTGTATTTTGTGTATACAACCGCTTAAAGGGGTTGTAAAGGCATAAGGTTTTTTATCTTAATGCATTCTATGCAACCTTTTGTGTGTAGCAGCCCCCCAGCACCCCTTAATTACTTACCTGAGCCCTATCTCTCTCCAGCGATGTCCACGAATGTCTAAGCTGTCCGGGACACTCCTCCTGATTGGCTGAGACACAGCAGTAGCGCCATTGGCTCCGAGGCTGTCAATCAAAGTCAGTCAGCCAATCAGAGGAGAGAGGGTGTGGGGCAGGGGTGGGGCTCCGTGTCTGAATGGATACACGAAGCTGTGACTCAGCTCGGGTGCCCCCATAGGAAGCTGCTGACTGTGGGGGCACTTGATAGGAGAGAGGGGCTAGGAGCAGAAAAGAGGGACCCAAGAAGAGGAGGATCCGGGCTGCTCTGTGCAAAACCAACTGCACAGAGGAGGGAAATAAAACATGTTTATTAAACAAAAAAAACGAGACTTTACAAGCATATTAAAGCCTAAGGCCCCATACAGTCGATCAGAAAATTGTACAAAAATACTACTTTCTAAGCGATTGTGCTATAATCTGTATAATAATAGTGTGAAATTATCTGAAGAGACAAGCATGAAAACTTTTCTCATATGATACCAGATCACATGATTTTCAATTAATCAGTACAATTTTCATCCAAAAATACAATACAAATAAAATACAATACATTAAAACTCTTTGTTTTCGATGTGGAGACTAGCTGCAATAAAGTGTACAATCATTTCTCCGATAATCTCATCGTGTGTACCAAGCTTAAATGTAGGTAAAATTGTTTTTAAAAAATCAGGGATGTTACTTACATTTAATAAAAAATGCCCCTTGTGCCTGTTTTAGCTGTCAAAGTGAAAATCCAAAGTCAACTGCCCCCTTCCATACCCTGGAGCTGTAATCTTCTGGCGTTGTGTGGGTTAATACCAGCGCTGGACATGTGACAGACACTAATCACGAGTGCCGACTATGCCCGCCCTTTACGCCCCCCATCCTCCATTCATGAAAAGCACCCTATGAATGGAGGACGGGTGGATGAATGAAAGGGCCACCTCCTCCATTCATATACAGCCGTGACCAAAAGTTTTGAGAAGGCATGAGAGAAGAAAAGTCCCCGGGATTGTATGGGTGAGGGGGAGGTGAAGTATTAAAGGGGAAGTAATGGGTGATATGATTGGTATGACAAGGTACCCAAAAGTAATAAAAATATTCTTTGAAATATACAAAATAAGGTAGTTAAAAAACAATGAAAAGCTCATACAAAATTCCTATGTCATGTAAATGGAGGCTCTAGAGCCTCCATTTACATGGCATAGGAATTTTGTATAACTACCTTATTTTGTATATTTCAAATAAAGAATATTTTTATAACTTTTGGGTACCTTGTCATACCAATCACATCACCCATTACTTCCCCTTTAATACTTCACCTCCCCCTCACCCATACAATCCCGGGGACTTTTCTTCTCTCATTCCTTCTATTAGATTTTTGGGATGAGGTGAGGGGTTTGATACCTATATTGACATACTTATCCCTACTGCGATTTGGTAGTCTGCTATTCCAAAAAGTTTTGAGAATGACACAAATATTCATTTTTACAAAGTCTGCTGCTTCAGTGTTTTTAGGACTTTTTGTCAGATGTTACTATGGTACACTGAAGTATAATTACAAGCATTTCATAAGTGCCAAAGGCTTTTATTGATAATTACATTAAGTTTATGCAAAGAGTCAATTTTTGCAGTGTTGACCCTTCTTTTTCAAGACCTCTGCAATTCCCCCTGGCATGCTGTCAATCAACTTCTTGGCCACATCCTGACTAATGGCAGCCCATTCTTGCATCATCAATACTTGGAGTTTGTCAGAATTTGTGGGGTTTTTTTGTACACCCGCCTCTTGAGGATTGACCACAAGTTCTCAATGGGATTAAGGTCTGGGGAGTTACCTGGCCACGTACCCAAAATTTTTATGTTTTGTTCCCCAAACCACTTCGTTATCACTTTTGCCTTATGGCAAGGTGCTCCATCATGCTGGAAAATGCATTCCTCACCAAACTGTTCTTGGATGGTTGGGAGAAGTTGCTCTCGGAGGGTGTTTTTGTACCATTCTTTATTCATGGCTGTGTTCTTAGGCAAAATTGTGAGTGAGCCCACTCCCTTGGCTGAGAAGCAACTCCACACATGAATGGTCTCAGGAGGCTTTACTGTTGGCATGACATAGGACTGGTGGTAGAGCGCTCACCTTTTCTTCTCCGGACAAGGTTTTTTTCTGGATGCCCCAAACAATCCGAAAGAGGATTTATCAGAGAAAATTACTTTACCCCAATCCTCAGCAGTCCAATTCCTGTACCTTTTTGCAGAATATCAGTCTGTCCTTGATCTTTTTCCTGGAGAGAAGTGACTTCTTTGCTGTCTTTCTTGACACCAGGCCATCCTCCATAAGTCTTCTCCTCACTGTGCATTCAGATGTACTCATACCCGCCTGCTGCCATTCCTGAGCAAGCTCTGCACTGGTGGTGCCCCAATACCGCAGCTGAATCAACTGTAGTCCTGGCGCTTGCTGGACTTTCTTGGGCGCCCTGAAGCCTTCTTCACAAATGCAGTGGAAATGTTTTTTTTTGGGATTAAGTTCATTTTCACGGCAAAGAGGGACTTTGCAAAAAATTGCAATTCATCTGATCGCTCTTCATAACATTCTGTTGCTTTCTCACAGAATACTATTTTTATCAAAAAATTCCGGTGTGATTTAAAGTATTTGAGCTGAGCTGATGTGCTGATGTAACATTAATTCATGTTCTCTTTTTGATGGCTAACATTACACACAAGTATCTGACAGCTTGAGTCTCTAATAACATTGAAATTGATCAGCAAGGTTCTAAAACATGTAAATACTATTACAGCCTTGACATAAAAATTGCATTCAAGCTGTGAGGTTTGTTTGCAAACAAAGCCCATAGCTTGCAAAAGCCACAGAAACCTGAAGATGGCAGTGTGCCTCTGTTTATTACTGTAATGGATCGCTACAATCACAGTATTTAAAAAAAAAATTTTTAAAAACATTTTTAAAATAACTTTTTTTTACATTTGTGGTCCATTTCTCAGCCTGCACTCAAAATCAGTGCAGGCTATTTATTAAAACAGTGTGCAAAAGGCCTCTGCTGCCTTGAGACCACTCTGCCACTTCCGTCTTCTGTCTCGTACTGCTGTTTGATATGAGATATATTCCTTGGAAGTGATTGGCTGGCTTTAGGGCCACCCAAACCATTTCCACCTGAAAGCTGACAGTTGGCTTGACAAGAGTACATCCTATACCAGTGATGGTGAACCTTGGCACCCCAGATGTTTTGGAACTACATTTCCCATGATGCTCATGCACTCTGCAGTGTAGTGGAGCATCATGGGAAATGTAGTTCCAAAACATCTGGGGTGCCAAGGTTCACCATCAGTGTCCTATACTATAGCAGCCAGGAGTGTGTTTAAAAGCCCTTTATACCAGCTTATAAGTGGCGCTGGGACTCAAGAGGGTAACTAAATTAGTACTACAGTAAAGTGTTGGAGACTTTCAAAGTGCCACATCCAAAAAATCATATAGAAAAAATTGTAGCGTGGAAGAAAGGGGGAACACCCCCCCTATTCAACTACCTACAGATAATGGACTTTATCAGCAAAGCATGGGAAACATATGAAAAGATGAACAGTTTATTGAAATCACATTAAAAACAATGTATTCCCCGAAGTCCTAAAAAAAAAAAAAAAAAAAATACAGACAATACCCATAAGTGGATAGGGAAGCATATAATCCAATATGGTGGTTTTATACGAATATGCAACAAGTAGTAGTAGAGTAGGCTTCTCCAAATCCAGAGAGCATCCACGCTTTTCGCAGTGAAGTTGCTTCATCAGGACAGTCGGTATGTCAATTGAAGCTGAATACATAAATAACACCCATAATTACAATGCATACATTTGTATACGTATAAATACATATATTAGCTTATTATTATTTTAACAAAACACACTTCTCTGTGTGTGGCATCTTCCAAGCAGCCAGAAATGAAATGTGAGCCTTTTTTGTTAAAAATAATATATAACTAATATATGTATATAAGTTTAAAAATTTTAAAATAATAATAAGCTAATATATGTATTTATACGTATACAAATGTATTCATTGTACTTATGGGTGTTATTTATGTAGCTTCAACTGACATACCCACTGTCCTGATGAAGCAACTTCATTGCAAAACGCACGGACGCTATCTAGATTTGGCGAAGCCTACTCTACTACTACTTGTTGCATATTTGTATAAAAACACCATATTGGATTATGTGCTTCCCTCTCCAGTTATGGGTATTGTCTGTATGTTTTTATAAGAATTGGAGGATTACACCCCCATAATTTTAATGAGTGTTTTGTTTTTATTGTGACTTTAATAAACTGTTCATCTTTTTATATGTGTCCCATGTTGTGCCAATAAATTCCATTATTTGTAGGTACAGTGAGGGGAAAAAAGTATTTGATCCCCTCATTTTGTACGTTTGGCCACTGACAAAGAAATGATCAGTCTATAATTTTAATAGTAGGTTTATTTTTAAAGTGAGAGACAGAATAACAACAAAAATATCCAGAAAAACGCATTTCAAAAAAGTTATAAATTGATTTGCATTTTAATCACTGAGATAAGTATTTGACCCCTTTGCAAAACATGACTTATGCCCTGTACACATGAGTGGACTTTTCGACCGGACTGGTCCGACGGACCGAATTTGGCGGACAATCCGACCGTGTGTGGGCTTCAGTGGACTGTATCTGTCGAAAATCTGATGGACTTTAGATTTGGAACATGTTTTGCCCTGTACACAGGGGCGGACTTTTCGGCAACAAAGGTCCGACAGTCTTTCCAATGGACTTTCGAACGAACGGACTTGCCTATACATGATCACACCAAAGTCAGATGGATTCGTACGTGATGACGTACAACCGGACTAAAATAAGGAAGTTCATAGCCAGTAGCCAATACCTGCCCTAGCGTCCGTCAGACTAGCATACAGACGAGCGGATTTCTCGATAGGAACTGGGTCCGGCAGAGTTCCAATGTAAAGATTTGAAACATGTTCCAAATCTAAAGTCCGTCAGATTTTCGACAGAAAGAGTCCGCTGAAGGTCCGATGAAGCCCACACACGGTCGGATTGTCCACCAGATTCGGTCCGTCAGACCAGTCAGGTCGAAAAGTCCGCTCGTGTGTACAGGGCATTTCAAATCTTTACGTCGGAACTCCGCTGGACCCAGTTCCTATAGAAAAATCCGCTTGTCTGTATGCTAGTCTGACAGACGAAAACCGACGCTAGGGCAACTATTGGCTGCTGGCTATGAACTTCCTCTTTTTAATCCGGTCGTACGTCATCACGTACGAATCCGTCAAACTTTGGTGTGATCATGTGTAGGCAAGTCCGTTAGTTCGAAAGTCCGTCGGAAGTCCGTCAAAAGTCCATCGAAAGTCCATCGGAAAGACTGTCGGACCTTTGTTGCCGAAAGGTCTACCTGTGTGTACAGGGCATTAGTACTTGGTGGCAAAACCCTTTGTTTGCAATCATGTTTTTTGTAGTTGGCCACCAGGTTTGCACACATCTCAGGAGGGATTTTCTCCCACTCCTCTTTGCAGATCCTCTCCAGGTCATTAAGGTTTTGAGGCTGATGTTTAGTAACTCGAACCTTCAGCTCCCTCCACGTATTTTCTATGGGATTAAGGTCTGGAGACTGGCTAGGCCACTCCATGACCTTCATGTGCTTCTTCTTGATCCACTCCTTTGTTGCCTTGGCCATGTGTTTTGGGTCATTGTCATATTGGAATACCCATCCATGACCCATTTTCAATGCCCTGGCTGAGGGAAGGAGGTTCTTACCTAAGATTTGATGGTACATGGCCCTGTCCATCGTCCCTTTGATGCGGCGAAGTTGTCCTGTCCCCTTAGCAGAAAAACACCCCCAAAAACATAATGCTTCCACCTCCATGTTTGACAGTGGGGATGGTGTTCTTGGGGTCATAGGCAGCATTCCTTCTCTTCCACACACCATGGGTTGATGCCAAAGAGCTTGATTTTGGTCTCAACTGACCACAACACTTTCATCCAGTTCTCCTCTGAATCATTCACACGCTGCAGGATTTCAGTCCTTCACGTCATAGTGTGTTACCAACATAGGTGTGCGCAGCCTACTGCATTAGGGTGTGCACCCCAAATCTCAAACACACATGAACGCCACCTGCTGTCACAAAAGGAGGCTCTGGTGTTGGGAGACAGTTGATTGGGAGCATATTACATTACGCCTTAAATATGGGTGTAATGTGTTCCCACTGTTGAACCTAGCCTTTAATATAATGGGGCCCTTTACACTGGCCACTAGCACCCACCTGGTACTGTCCCTGGATAATGCTAATGCACATAGGGTGATTATGGTGTGCTCAGGCACACCTGGCACACCCTGTGCGCACGCCTATGGTTACCAATTGTTTTCTTGGTGACTATGGTCCCAGCTGCCTTAAGATCATTGACAAGATTCTCCCGTGTAGTTCTGGGCTGATTCCTCACCGTTCTCATGGTCAGTACACATTTTGTATACAGAACAACTCCAGGTAGCCATATTGCATTGCATTTTCAGAAAATTACAGAGCTGCAGATTGAAAAGGAAAGGTAATTTTTAATAACATTCAATCACAATATGACTTGTGTCGCAATTGTATACTCTATATTATTTTTTCCTTATTTGCTCATTTTTTTTCCCCCACAAAAGTGGCGTTTAATCTTCAAAATAAACCTACAATTAAACTGATAGACTGAACATTTCTTTGTCAGTGAGCAAATGTACAAAATCAGCAAGGGATCGAATATTTTTTTTCCCTCACTGTAGTTGAATGGGGGGGGGGGGGTGTTCTCCCTTTTTTCCACCCCACAATTTTTTATCTATATACAGTAAATTAGTACTACCTAGTCAATGAAGCACATGTACATCAACCGTTGTAACCAATGTAATACCCTGTCTTACAAAATGTTTCAAAAACAGTAAAATTATTTAAGTAGTGAGTTATTGTCACCGACGCCGCGACGCGGCTAAATCTGGTCTGGGCTTCTATGACACAATGACTTCTGGTTATGAAAGGGTTATCACCTGGGAAAGCAACTCTCAAGATCCAAAACTTCTGTTCTGTATGCAATACAATTACATGCAGTCATGTGAACGGTGCTAATGACTTAAATGAATTACTCCACTGAGCTGAGGATAACCTGCAGTGACCAAGATACACTTTACAGCAGGGAATTGCTGAAGTGTGGAAAGACACTCTAGAAGCTGATTGGTTACAGCTATCGTTATGGCCATTCTTCCATTTTGGTATGAGGTGATGATTAGAGATGAGCGACATGAGTTATCTGAAGTGGAAACTCTCAGTTCCACCCGCAGAGAAGCTTAAGTGAGATATGCTTGAGAAAAAAAATCTTTTTTTTATCTTTATTTAGGGGGTGTTTTTTTGGGTGGGGGCATTTATTTTATTTCATTTAAGGCACAGGTGCTCAACCTTTTGAAGAGCGAGGGCCACCTAAGTGATTTGGTAACTGGTCACGGGCCACAATGAAATGAAATGGTTCAGAATGTAAATTTTTTTTATTATGATTAGTATATTGAACATTTTCCTCCTGCGACCACTGAATGTCGGTGGTAAGGAGAGGAGGGGAAGAAGGCTTTAAGTAGTTGCAGGAGCAAAACAAAAGGGGATCAGGTCCTGTATATGCCATCCGCGCCACCCCTCCTGTCTAAGTGTAAAACAGAATTTGACAGGAAGGCCGCACAGCTCACCTGGAGCATGGGGCAGAGTCACCATTATGACACTTGATGCTACACCACTGGTTGGGGTGTGTGGTAAAAACACAGCTCAACTATGGGGTTTACTGCCCCCCCCCAAACCGCAAATATATATATAAAAAAAAAAAAAAAAAAAGCGCTTACTGTCCTGAGCCCCCCATAAGACTGCTTTCACACTGATGCACTGTGGTTTAACCACATTAGGGGTGAGCCAGATGTTTAAGTCAAACTTAAGTTCGACTCGAACACCGGGTGTACGCCTGTTCGCCAAGCAGCGAACATTATTGCGGTGTTCGCGGCAAATTCAAAAAAGGTGCTTAAACACCATTAAAGTCTATGGGACACTAACATGAAAAACCAAAAGTGCTCATTCTAAACAAGGCTTATATGCAAGTTATTGCCATAAAAAGTGTTTGGGGACCTGGGTCCTGCCCCAGGGGACATGTATCAATGCAAAAAAAAGTTTTAAAAACGGCCCTTTTTTCGGGAGCAGTGATTTTAGTAATGCTTAAAGTGAAACAATAAAAATGAAATATTCCTTTAAATGTCGTGCCTGGGGGGTGTCTTTAGTATGCCTGTAAAGTGGCTCAGTTTTCCTGTGTTTAGAACAATACCACAGCAAAATGACATTTCTAAAGGAAAAAAAGTCATTTAAAACTGATCGCGGCTGTAATGAATGGTCGGGTCTTCGCAATATAGATAAAACTCATTGAAAAAAATGACATCCCCCCCCCCAGTCCATTACAAGGCCCTTTGGGTCTGGTATGAATATTAAGGGGAACCCCAAACCAAAATTAAAAGAAAAACATTGCGTGGGGGTCCCCCCAAAATCCATACCAGGCCCTTCAGATCTGGTATGGATATTAAGGGAAACCCTGTGACAATTTATTTTTTAAAATGGCGTAGGGGTCCCCATAAAATCCATACCAGACCGTTAAGATCTGGTATGGATTTTAAGGGGAACCCTGTGCCAAAATATAAAAAGATGGCTTAGGGGTCCCCCCAAAATCCATACAAGACCCTTATCCGAGCACGCAACCTGGAAGGCCGCAGGAAAGAGGGGGGCTGATAGAGCGACCCCCCCAGAACTGTCCCAGGCCACATGCCCTCAAAATGGGGAGGATGCTTTGGGGTCCCCCCCCAAAGCATCTTGTCCCCATGTTGATGGGGACAAGGGCATCATCCCCAAAACCCTTGCCCGGTAGTTGTGGGGGTCTGCGGGCAGGGGGCTTATCGGAATCTGGAAGCCCCCCTTAACAAGGGGACCCCAAGATCCCGGCCCGCCCCCATGTGAATTGGTAACGGGTACATTGTACCTTTACCATTTCACAAAAAAAGTGTCAAAAATAGTAAAAAAAAAAAAAAACAGGAGACACTTTGGGACAAGTCCTTTATTAAAAAATAAAAATGTCCCGCAATGTAAATCCATCTCACGCCGCCCGACGAGCTGATTTTTAAAAAAAAAAGCCGCAACAGCTCCGCCTCCATGGGAGGCTCCTGCTGAGTGACACTTCTTCTCGGTGACAGCCGAGGGTGACCCCGCCTTCCTCTGACGCCACGTGACGTGAGAGAAAGGCGGGGGGTTACCCGTTTTCGTAACCGAGTGGCCTGCCCTCAGCTATATAACAGCTGTCACCGAGAAGAAGCGTCACTCGGTGGGAGCCTCCCATGTGGGGGGACCTGTTGCGGCAGGAGCTGTCTGCTACAGCTCAGTCACTGTGCTGGGAGCGTGCTCTCAGCAGAAAATCATTGGCCACCATGGATGCATATGTGTGGTGTGTGGGTATTAAAGTCCACCCTCCTTACCACTGCACATATGTGTTACCTGGTCTGCAAGAAGTGAAAGCTGAACTTTTTATTCTGTTTTGGATAATGGGGAAGGGATTAGAGCCTCTCTCAGGATATTAGTGTTGTCCTATTGGAGAGATTTATCCCACACTTCCTGATAGGAGAGTGATTTTTTTTTTTTGTAGAATGGAGGAGAATTAGAACTTCAGACATTTTTTTAATGCTGACTGTGTCGGTGATGAATGCTCCTCCCATTTCCTGTCCTAGAATCACAGTCACAGGAAGTAAGGGACAGTCCCCTCAGTGGAGCCACAGACAGTGGGAAAACCTTACAGATTTTCGACCGCTTCCCCATACTATCCAGAGCTGTTGGGGTCTTGCATGCACCCTGCACTCCCATTCATTGCTAAGCAGAGCTGGGTCTCATTCACACTAGCTAGAAATCATCAATTTTTACATTTCCCAGATTACTTTTTCCTGTTCTTAGAGGTTCTTGCAATAACTTGCCTTTAGACCAGTGGCAGCTGGTGCTCCAGCTGGGGGGGGCGGCAATTTCAGGTGCGATTATGTAGCACGAGTTGTTTGCAATTTTTACGCAATTTTATGCCTTTGGGTTGCTCCTGCTATTAATACTATTTGTGAGGAACCAAGAAACCAAGGATTTCCCTGGGAGGTAATTAAAAAAATGTATTGTTTTTCCAATTGCATCAGAATCGCATGTTCATGTGATATGTGGCCTTTCTATTGAAGTCAATGTGGCGAAAATCACGCTAGAATCACAGAAAAGTAGTACAGGAAGCTTCTCAAAAATCGCTCTGCGCTGAGTCGCATTGATGTGAACGGCCACAATTGATGCGATTCTGTCTGACTCAAGCTGCATCAGAAATCACAGTAGCGTGAACCAGGCCGGAGTCTAATAAAACCTTCTAACATTGTAATATATTACATTTCCATTGTTTCTATTCACAGGCGTGTGACATCAGTTAACCTCAGCCCAAGCATTGACTAATTAAGACTATTGCAATTACCTGGTTGCTAAGGAGCAATCTAATATGAATGCATCTTCACCAACCGCCAGAACTGTATAAACAGAGGAAATGGAAAAGGTTAAAGAGATTCCAGCACACTCATCAAATCCCTGAAAACCTCTCAGAGAAAACAGTTTATGGGTTGTGCATATATATAAACAAAAGAAAGTGACCAGTCGCATGAACTAAATATCAATGGCATGCTTCCATCCCGGGTTCATATATACAAGAAGAAAAGAGAGGGGCAAGTGGGACTTTAAATGAAGCATGTCAATTGAAAGTATAATAATGAATACATGTGAGTAGGTAAAATGATTGGATTTAATTAATAGTCAAGTCCATGATTTTGATGCATACAGTACCAATAAAGTAGTATAAATACAGACATAATCGCATGAATTGATATAAACGCATATTTAGCAGTAACAATCGAGGAAACTCAGTAGTGTAAACAAATCAATGGACATACATATATGCAATTCATAACAGAAGTACATGAATTAAAATCGCCAATCAAAATCACAAAATCGCATGAAATGAGAAAACTCAATAAAAAATTGATAAATGTCAGGGATATGATTTAGGCTTGATAGGGCATCCTTAGTTTGCGAACCCGACGCGTTTCTTGGCTTCTTGCCAGTCATCAGGGGTGGGATGCATAATTTAACTGAGGAAAACAAAAGAATATCATAAATATTGATACATGTGGAACCTCCGGCCAATAGAGAAAATCGTATCAGAAATGTCCAAATTGTCTACTTTGAATGGAAAAGCTACTTACAAAAATAGCCCAAAAGTCAAGAGGGGTCACCAGCAATGGGATCTGTTAGGGTGTGAGATATAACCGTCTCAACCGGGGTTGAGGCAGGGCACCGACCATCCTTCCAAAGTAATTGGAGGGTGGGCCAGGAGAGACCACAGCCGACTGATTCCTGAGCCCTCAGTATATTGGTCAATGAGTTGTAAATGGGAAAATCTGCAGAAAATTGAAAAAAATATGGTGTGTCAAAGGAAGTAAAACTGGAGTAGAAAGTGTTGGATGAATGAAATGACTGAAGGAAATATGTGCTTGGTGCATATAAAAAAGTAAATGTGTAAAAAATAGGATAATAAGGGGAAATGAAATGGATGCATGAGAGTGCACATGAAAAAGGATAAGTAAAGAAACCCATAGGGAATGTGTTGAGACGGTTATATCTCACACCCTAACAGATCCCATTGCTGGTGACCCCTCTTGACTTTTGGGCTATTTTTGTAAGTAGCTTTTCCATTCAAAGTAGACAATTTGGACATTTCTGATACGATTTTCTCTATTGGCCGGAGGTTCCACATGTATCAATATTTATGATATTCTTTTGTTTTCCTCAGTTAAATTATGCATCCCACCCCTGATGACTGGCAAGAAGCCAAGAAACGCGTCGGGTTCGCAAACTAAGGATGCCCTATCAAGCCTAAATCATATCCCTGACATTTATCAATTTTTTATTGAGTTTTCTCATTTCATGCGATTTTGTGATTTTGATTGGCGATTTTAATTCATGTACTTCTGTTATGAATTGCATATATGTATGTCCATTGATTTGTTTACACTACTGAGTTTCCTCGATTGTTACTGCTAAATATGCGTTTATATCAATTCATGCGATTATGTCTGTATTTATACTACTTTATTGGTACTGTATGCATCAAAATCATGGACTTGACTATTAATTAAATCCAATCATTTTACCTACTCACATGTATTCATTATTATACTTTCAATTGACATGCTTCATTTAAAGTCCCACTTGCCCCTCTCTTTTCTTCTTGTATATGGGTTGTGCATGTTCAACAAACAATATTGTGAATCGCAACTTTTAGCTCCAATAAACACACAATTGAAGATGAAGAGACGAGGGACGGGAACTTGCAGAGGTCATCATGGCTGACATGGATGTGGTGTGGAGACAACATGTTCTAAGGAATTGAAGTTTAAAGAGGGAGTCCACCTAAATCCACCTAAAAAAAAATATATTAAAAGCCAGCAGCTACAAATACTGCAGCTGCTGACTTTTAATAAATGGCCACTTACCTGTCCCAGGGTCCAGCGATGTCGGCAGCCGACGCCGATAACCCGCTCGATTCTCGGCAGCTGCCGCCGCCATCCTAGGTGAGGGAATCAGGAAGTGAAGCGTTGCGGCTTCACTTCCCGGTTCCCTACTGCGCATGCGCGTGTCGCGCTGCATGTCGTAACTGGTCCCCGCTATCTCCTGGGACCTGTGTGTTTCCCAGGAGACAGCGCGGAGGGACAGGAAGAGGCATAGACTCCCGTGGGAGTCTATGCCGGAAGTGGATGCAAATACCTGTCTTAGACAGGTATCTGCACCCCCCTCCCCCCTGAAAGGTGCCCAATGTGACACCGGAGGGGGGGAGGGTTCCGGAAAGCGGAAGTTCCATTTTTGTGTGGAACTCCGCTTTAAATTCGGTCTGTTTGGAAACATTGGAGAAAGGAGTACAGTGGTTGGTGCAACTGTGTCATCTTTCATGGTTGCCTTCTTTTTGGGTATCTGATCCTTATTACTTGGTATATGTCTCTTTATTTATAGTGAGTATCTGCTGTATCATACTGTGTGATTTGAAGAATTGTGGCAACATTTTAGGAAATGCACATAGTGCTGAATAATTGGATATTGTTTGGGCCATACAGTACTGACTGGAGTGAGGCCATATTAATAGCGAGTAAAGAAAGTCTGGGACCACTTCATATAGAGTAGTATTTCTTCCTTGAGGGAACAAAGATGTTCCCTCAAGGAAGAAACTGCAAGGCCTCAGATGTACATATATACACACATAGACATGTATGCATATATATATATATATATATATATATATATATATATATATACACATATATATATATCTGAGCCCTTGCAGTTTCATCCTTGAGGGAACATCTTTGTATAACAGTGTTAAATTAAATTTTGTTGTATTATGATATAATCATTAAAAGTTTGTCATTCTATTTAGAAGGCATTTATAGAAAGTCTATATTTATAGCTCCTGATGAAAAGGACCTTGTCCAAGAAACGCGTTGAGCTGTAAAGACTACTATACGCAATACTGCAAATATCAATTGATTGGTTTTATACAATTGTATTTTATTGTGATGTGGACTAAAATTGTCTAATTGTATCTATATTTTGAATACATTCTATTTTTACCAGTAATGCTGTGCCTTAAAAGTCCTATGCCTACACTATGTATTTAGTTTCGATATAATGAGCTAAACAAATGTTCTATAAAATGCAGTTTTGTCAAAATTTTGGAAATTGTTCTTCTGTTCATTAAAAATAGATTCAAATCTTACTTTTCGAAAGGGGTGCACTGATTTATGCTGAACACTGTATCTGCCTGGAATGCAGCTTTAATGAAAAAAGTTGTCCAAAACATCCATCCAAACATTTTAATCTTTTTTTATTTTTTACATTATTTATTCAATTTTTGAAGAACAGAGAGGGGTGCAGCCACACCAAGACATCCATAGGCATACAGGGGCATTCCCCAATAGTCATAATATACAGCGATGATAAGATGAACAGTCAAGGATACATGGAGCATACCCACGACTGACATTTTAACATTATTAATCTTTGATTCATTGATTAAATGTAATTAAAAAGGCAGAGAAGAAAGGTCAATGTTTGTTAGATTTGATTGCGAGTGTCTCTGCTAACATTTTATTACAACTGAAATATCCAAATTCTCCGACCCCCTGGAATTTCACTTGCAAGTTCTAATGGCCTGATTCTTATTGAAGGACATAAAATAGATGAAATCAAATCATTTAGGCAGTTAGCCTAATCACGGTAAAATGTTCTAGAACACGCGGGCGCTGGGCTGTCTGCTCCTGATATGCCGTCTGCCAGCGCGCTCTGATCTCTTGTGTAATAGATCACAGAAAGAGCAGGGGTAGAGCAAAACATGACAAATACACTATATGGAGATGGCTTGTTAGAGCAGAAATTCCATTTTTATTCCAGTAGGAGGACGTCTCATACAAACCTCAAATTGCTTAGAATGGTGACAGCAGAGTACAGGGCTACCAGCCCAAATAATACACATTACGCCTGCTAAGCAAAAATCTCTAGTAAGTTAAAGTCCAAGTAAAGACATCTATATGAAAGTCTAAACACGTACCAGATCCAGTTACTATGTGATGCACAAGTCAACAAAAAAAGTTTAATTTTTCCTGGATTTTCTAATTTCCCTTTGTTTGTGTCTCACGCGCTCCCCCTCAAAGGTACTGCAGCTCACAGTGGGATGGTTTCAGCTGCAAATGCAATGTTGTCAAACTTAGAAGCGGTGGGCGGGCCTAGGCCTGGCCACTGGATGATTGACAAGCTGCAGGCTTCTGAAACAGCAGTGAAAGTGACATTGCTAATAGGCACACCCCCTGCAATATCTCATATTATAGTACAATAGGACACAGCCTACATGAGAGTGGCAACTTTTCTCTGAATTTATGAGCAGTGCAGCATTATTGTCACATCACAGGAAAAGGCATTAGGTGGCCTTTACTGGCAGGATCAACAGATACACTATACTACTATATTGTCAAAAGTATTGGGGCGCCTGCCTTTCCACGCACATGAACTTTAATGGTATTGAGTGGTGGCTGGTGCAATATATATTTTGAGGAGGGGGCATCAAACTAACTCCCCCCCCGGGGGACGGACGGCCTACGTCGCCTGCCCGGTCAGAGGTCAGGACTCTGTGGGAGGGGGGATTATGGTGTGGGGTTGTTTTTCAAGTGTTGGCCTTGGCCCCTTAGTTCCAGTGAAGGGAACTCTTAAGGTGTCAGCATACCAAGACATTTTGGGCAATTTCACGCTCTCAACTTTGTGGGAACAGTTTGGGGATGGCCCCTTCCTGCTCCAACTGGAACTAAGAGGCCAAGCCCAAGCCCAGAAAAACAACCCCACGCCATAATCTCCCCTCCACCAAATGATTTGGACCAGTGCACAAAGCAAGGTCCATAAAGACATGGATGAGCGAGTTTGGGGTGGAGGAACTTGACTGGCCTGCACAGAGTCCTGACCTCAACCCGATAGAACACCTTTGGGATAAATTAGAGCGGAGACTGTGAGCCAGGCCTTCTTGTCCAATATCAGTGCCTGACCTCACAAATGCGCTTCTGGAAGAATGGTCAAACATTCCCATAGACACACTCCTAAACCTTGTGGACAGCCTTCCCAGAAGAGTTGAAGCTGTTATAGCTGCAAAGGGTGGGCCAACTCAATGTTGAACCCTACGGACTAAGACTGGTATGCCATTAAAGTTCGTGTAAAGGCAGGTGTCCCAATACTTTTGACAATATAGTGTATTTGTGGGACTTTGCAGAGGGACAAAGAGAAAACTATAATTGCAGATGTACTTATAATTAAAGTAGAACTTACAATTGAAAAAAAATGTGAACAGGTAGCTATTGCAGAAGAGACATGCTATGTTTCTTTTGCAATAGGACACACTTACCTGCTTGCTTGCAGTCTTCTGATGATTGTACACTGAGCTACCCACACACAGCTCATCGTGTATTCCAGCAACACTGTGGGTGTGGAGGCACACATTCATCAAGAATGCCAACTATTCCCGTCCCCCTACCTGCATCCATAGAAGCTGATCTAAAAATGGAGGACAGGCTGAATGAAAGGTCTACGGCTCCTATTCATAGATTGTCTTTCATTCATGGAAGCTATAATAAAGCGTCTATGAATGGAGAAGGGGGTGGAAAGGACAGCCGGCACTAGTTCAAGGCACATTAACCACTTTCCGCCCGTATAACTTACTTATACAGCAGCAAGGTGGCACTACGTACCTAGTACATGATCCGACACTTCAGGGTCTGGGGCGCGCATGCTTGTCGCCGACGACCTGGCAGGAGCTGATCTGCGGTGACTCAATGTCTGCAGGCACCTGCCGATCATTCAGCACAGAGGCAGAACGGCGATCTGCCTCTGTAAACAAGGCAGATTTCCGTTCTGTTGGAAGGGAAGGTACGGATCCTGTGTTCCATGCCTTCCCCTAGTAAAAGCACCTCCCCCACAGTACACAAACACACTAGCTAGGCGGACAGTTAACCCTTTTGTTGACCCCCTTCCCTGCCAGTGTCATTAGTACAGTGACAGTGCATATTTTATTTAGCACTAATCACTGTATTAGTGTCACTGGTTCCCAAATGTGTCAGTTGGTGTCTGATTGTCCACTGCAATATCGCAGTCCTGCTATAAGTCGCTGATCACCGCCATTACTAGTGAAAAAATAAAATAAATAAAAAAATCCCATAGTTTGTAGATGTGATAACTTTTGTGCAAAGCAATCAATATACTCTTATTTGGATTTTATTTTACCAAAAATATGTAGCAGAATACATATTGGTCTAAATTTATGAAGAAATTCGATTTTTTTCAAGTTTTTTATTGGATATATTTTAAAGCAGAAAGTAAAAAATATAGTTTTTTTTTTTTTTTTAAATTGTCGGTCTTTTTTTGGTTGTTGAGCAAAAAATAAAAACTGCAGAGTTGATCAAATACCACCAAAAGAAAGCTCCATTTGTGTGAAAAAAGGCACATCAATTTTATTTGGGTACAAAGTCGTACGACCGCGCAATAGTCAAAGTAACGCAGTGCCGTATCGCTAAAAATGGCCTGGTCATGAGGGGGGTAAATCTTCGCGAGGGCAAGTGGTTAAGGGAGAATTCACACATAGTGTAGTGACAGGCATTTTACTGCATTGTAAAAACGCCTGCCTCTGAAAGGACACATAGAAAACAATTGTGCACATCACTGGATCAAGATTGGGCTCAGGTAAGTATAAGGGCGGCCTGGGGGGACACATGCAGCAACAAAGGTTTTTTTTTAATTCTATGCATTAACCCCTTGCCGACCAGCGCGCGACGATATATGTCAGCACAATGGCACGGCTGGGCAAATGGGCGTACAGGTATGTCCCCCACAGTTAGAATCACTCCCTAGGACACACTTAACCTCTTGATCACCCCCTAGTGTTTAACCCCTTCCCTGCCAGTGTCATTTACACAGTAATCAGTGCATTTTTTATAGCACTGACCGCTGTATAAATGCCAACGGTCCCAAAATAGTGTCAAAAGTGTCTGATGTATCAGCCATAATGTTGCAGTCATGATAAAAATCGCAGATCACTGCCATTACTAATAAAAAAAAAAAAAATAATAAAAATGCCATAAATCTATCCCCCATTTTGTAGAAGCTATAACTTTTGCGCAAACCAATCAATATATGCTTATTGCATTTTTTTTTTACCAAAAATATATAGAAGAATACATATCGGCCTGAACTGAGAAAGAAATTTGTTTTTTTATATATTTTTTGGGGGATATTTATTATAGCAAACAGTAAAAAATATTGCTTTTTTTTTTAAAATTGCCGCTCTTTTTTTGTTTATAGCGCAAAAAATAAAAAACGCAGAGGTGATCAAATACCACCAAAAGAAAGCTCTATTTGTGGGGAAAAAGGACGTCAATTTTGTTTGGGTGCAACGTCGCACGACTGCGCAATTGTCAGTTAAAGTGACGCAGTGCCGAATCGGAAAAAGTGCTCTGGTCAGGAAGGGGGTAAATCCTTCCGGTTCTGAAATGGTTAAGGTAAAAAGCCTTTACAACCGCTTTAAAACTTACCCTACTCTATCCAAAAGTTTTGAGTTTAGATATACATTAATATCCACATATGCATCTGATCTGAACTCTATTCACCCTTCCTCCAGTTTTTATACTGTCAGAACATTCCTCCCTCAGAAGCTGCTACATGAAATTCTTTGCCAATGAAAAAAAAGTCTGATATATAAGCTATAAAGATAATAAAATGTCACCTTCCCAACATCTGGTATTCCTTCACACCGGTACACTGTGCTTTCTGCTATATCGAGCTCTGGCTAAAAATGGAAGTCATGGAACAAGTACGGCTGTGTGCAAATATATGATTTAACCTAACCAATCAGGCAGTGTCATTTTCTAAACAACATTAGAGAAAAGACATTTAAAGGCATTCTCCACTTTCAGACAGAAGGTGGAAAATCTGTCCACATGCCCCTTCATCCAGGTGAGAAGGAACAGGGATCACAGCTGGGGTTGAGCTTCTCAGGGCGCCCAGACCAGTTGCTATACCAATGATCCGTTTATTGTCCCACCATGAACTTTCAGTAAAAGAGAATACAATTTTGCCCTTCCCTTATGGTCCCAGTTTTGCTTTACCATGCTGAGCTTTTTGTTAGTTTATTGCGGAGGGTAAACGAGGGCTGTGGAACGGGGTTGCAAGGCAGGTGGATGGGGAGTACAACAAGGAGAGACCACAGTTCAAAATTTGCAGTGGTCTCCAAACTGTGGCCCAAGGCCTTTCTCCATCCCTTGGGCACTATTCCTCCCACTGACACCAACAGTGAGACATAAATCCTGCCACTGACATTAATGATGAGGCAGTATTCCTCACACTAACATCAATGATGGAGCACTATTCTTTCAAATGTCACCAACAATGAGGCACGGTTTCTTTCCACTGATAACAAATATTGAGTACTATTCCTCCCATGAATACCAATGATTGGACACTACTTCTACTGACCACCAAGCCTGAGGCCATGTTTATTCTCACTGATGCTGGGCCTGGACCATTTTCTTCCTTCACCACAATCTGCCCCCCCTCCCCCCAAAGTCTAAAGGACAGTAAACTGGCCCTTTGACAAATTGGAGAAAAGAGGTGGGACTTTGAAGGCAACGGAGTAAAAATAAAAACAGTTTTATTGACACAAATATACAAAAATATACATATCAAAAACATTTTTCAAATACAGTCGTATAGATCAATTTAACAGTAAAAACAGGATTATACTGGTGAGCGAACCAAATGTGTGTTCATGTAGTCTTCTACCTGAGCCTACGCGTTTCGGGACTACAGGAGTCCCTTCATCAAGGGCAAATGGTAGGCGGACTTTACACTGATAAAACATGAAATAGCGTAATTAGAGACAAATGCATTGAACATGTTTACTGCATCTAACATCATTCTGAAAAAAAAAAAAAAAAACACATACCCAAGCATAACCAAGAAGAGAGGCCGACTGTTGGAGCAATTCTCGGGGGCAACAACACACAGGACGCCAGGAATCCAAAATAGGAAACGGGCGTGTCTCTGGCCCCGCCTTCTCCACACTGGTCCCAATGTGCCACCCCAGGAGGGAATTCCGGGAGTGATAACGCTACCCCAGGAGGGCCCAGCAAGCGAAGAACCAGGGGGGGGGGGGGGGGAATTAATTATCTGAAAGTACAAAGAAGAGGAGGCCTTATGTGCTGGAATACTAAAAAAAGGGCCTATAGAGTAGTTAAGTATACATATGCTAAAAACGCATAAACACCGCACATCGAAGCGGCAAACACCTATGTGCTGAAGATGCATAAACACCGCACATCATGCGGGTATGCATCCAGGCCAGGGGTGAAAAAATGGTCTAAATGTTCATGACTTACCCCAATATTAGTATATGAGGGATATGGTGATTAGATGTGGGTAGGTGTCCCCAATATGCAAGCAGGGGGAGCGGGTGTGCCTTGAGCGCAAGATCAGCTGCAAGTATTATCGGGAGTAGCAACTTCATACAGAAAACTCTGTAGAGAAAGGCAAAATAAAGGTGTTAACTATGTGTAGTGCTGCCCAATGTGCGTGAACGGGGTATTCCCCAGGCAGGCACATTAAAAAGCGTACCAGGATTGAGGGTTTCTGAAAAAGGAACAGTGTAAACGAGTTGATACGGGAAAGCTTTACCTTGTCTCTAGTGTTGTGTTGCAGTGTCATTAGTGGCTTAAAGCCGTCTCCAATCACCACCGCCGAGTCGGACAATGACACCGACACGGCGTTCGGTGGTTGAATATGAAGGGGAAGAGGAGGTAAGTGCGGCAATGATTGGCGTTTGAAACCCGCCAATCATACCGCTGCTCCAATCGGGGTGCGGGTGCCATGGAGATCCTACAGCGTCGATCCACGGACGCTGAGAAAAGGAATCCATGGCAACCGTCAGACGCTGCTCAATTTCGCGCCGTTCACCACTCCAATCAGGGTGAGGGTGCCATGGCAACAGCGTCGATACAACTAGGGACGCTGAAGGGAGGGATCCGTGGCAACACTGAGACGCCACTTAGTCTCGCGCCGCTTCAATCAGGGTATAGGTGCCATGGAAACCCCACAGCGTCGATCCACCTATTTTTTTTTTAAAAAAAACGTTTAAACGCGCTAACAGACACACTCGACGGGAACTTCTCTTTGGCCCTCAAAAAAAGGCTGTAATGGATCCCACCACTAGGATTATTATGCGGTTTACAAACCAACATGAATCGATTAAATCTATTTTTAACAAACATTGGCACCTTCTACATTCTGATACCACCCTACGTCCACACTTACCCGCTCGGCCAGCGATCACCTATCGGCGTACCAGTTCCCTGCGCGACCACTTGATCCGCAGTGAATTTGTCAGCGAATCACGTGGGGACCCCTGTAAGAGGTTTGGAACATTCACATGTGGAGGATGTTCCATATGTAGATTGATGAATACACAACAGAATGTGACCCTCCCTAATGGACATCCATATAGACCACGCCACTTTGCAAACTGCAAGACAGAGGGTGTGATATACCTTCTAGTTTGCCAATGTTTTCAATTCTATGTAGGCAAGACCAAACAAAGATTCTCGTTGCGAGCCTCACGGCACATTTCTACCATGAGGAAAGCGAATCCTGAACTCCCACTGGGGAGACATGTGGTGAATGTTCATCATGGTACTTTTCCTAACATTTACTTTTTAATTTTGGACAGAGTGCACCCCAGCCCGAGGGGTGGGGATTGGAACAAGGCCTTGCTACAACGGGAAGCCCGCTGGATTGCAGACCTTGCTGCCACCTCACCCCCCGGCCTTAATGACCATTTGAGTTTTAGACCTTTCTTAGAGGGTTTCTCCTCTGGAGTTTGCGAGAAAGACTTATAAAGCGCTGATCTGTAGGGTGCTGTTATGTCCTTTTTGGTTGCTTTTTTGTATACGATTTTCATGCGTCACCATTTTACATTTACTTTTCATTTTCTTTCTCTTCCATACGGGCATGCCATCATTTGGGGCACACTGTCGGCTTTACTTGGGAAACATCCTTTCACCACAGCTCTGACCCCTCTTTGTCCCGCCCGACGCACGCAGGCCTCCCGGGAACTATTGTCCGTCGGGGGGCCTCTCTACGGGTACCCGGAACATACTCGCGGAGTGATAGGCGGCTTTTGGCTGCCTGTCTGTGCCTGCGTATTACGGTGCCCTTTTATGCGTCGGTGGGCGTTTCCTGCATGACCCCCCCCCACAGTCCGCTGTGGGGGGATGCCGTGCAGTTCTCGCCCAGGGTCCCTCTGCCCCTGCGGTGCCCATTTGGCGATCATCCGAAGGTATCAATATATGAGGTTCACGACTCCACATAAACAACCGAAGATATGAGCTTATGAGGCCGATGACTCCATCGCTAATTCATTTAGGCAGATGTGTCTACTCATTTCCCTTGCCCCTTTAATTACTTACCCCCACCCCAATTCCAATTCTGTATGTAGCAATATTTTTTTAGTAGCCCCCCTTACGGAATGGTTTGCAGCACTCCATTTGGTGCACATTCTGCCCAAACATCGGTAGACGGGCAGATCACCTCTGTGCGAGCCCCCTTTTTTTTTTTTTTCTTTTTTTTTTTTTTTTTTTGTTTGTTTTCCTATTGTCAGGGCTTGCAACTTTCTTTCCCCTTTCTGCTACACTGAGCGGTGTTATAGCGTTGCCATGGATCCCTCTTCTCAGCGTCCATAGGTGGATCGACGCTGTGGGGTTTCCATGGCACCTATACCCTGATTGGAGCGGCAAGCGGCGCGAGACTAAGTGGCGTCTCAGTGTTGCCACGGATCCCTCCCTTCAGCGTCCCTAGTTGTATCGACGCTGTTGCCATGGCACCCTCACCCTGATTGGAGTGGTGAACGGCGCGAAATTGAGCAGCGTCTGACGGTTGCCATGGATTCCTTTTCTCAGCGTCCGTGGATCGACGCTGTAGGATCTCCATGGCACCCGCACCCCGATTGGAGCAGCGGTATGATTGGCGGGTTTCAAACGCCAATCATTGCCGCACTTACCTCCTCTTCCCCTTCATATTCAACCACCGAACGCCGTGTCGGTGTCATTGTCCGACTCGGCGGTGGTGATTGGAGACGGCTTTAAGCCACTAATGACACTGCAACACAACACTAGAGACAAGGTAAAGCTTTCCCGTATCAACTCGTTAACACTGTTCCTTTTTCAGAAACCCTCAATCCTGGTACGCTTTTTAATGTGCCTGCCTGGGGAATACCCCGTTCACGCACATTGGGCAGCACTACACATAGTTAACACCTTTATTTTGCCTTTCTCTACAGAGTTTTCTGTATGAAGTTGCTACTCCCGATAATACTTGCAGCTGATCTTGCGCTCAAGGCACACCCGCTCCCCCTGCTTGCATATTGGGGACACCTACCCACATCTAATCACCATATCCCTCATATACTAATATTGGGGTAAGTCATGAACATTTAGACCATTTTTTCACCCCTGGCCTGGATGCATACCCGCATGATGTGCGGTGTTTATGCATCTTCAGCACATAGGTGTTTGCCGCTTCGATGTGCGGTGTTTATGCGTTTTTAGCATATGTATACTTAACTACTCTATAGGCCCTTTTTTTAGTATTCCAGCACATAAGGCCTGCTCTTCTTTGTACTTTCAGATAATTAATTTCCCCCCCCCCCTCTGGTTCTTCGCTTGCTGGGCCCTCCTGGGGTAGCGTTATCACTCCCGGAATTCCCTCCTGGGGTGGCACATTGGGACCAGTGTGGAGAAGGCGGGGCCAGAGACACGCCCGTTTCCTATTTTGGATTCCTGGCGTCCTGTGTGTTGTTGCCCCCGAGAATTGCTCCAACAGTCGGCCTCTCTTCTTGGTTATGCTTGGGTATGTGTTTTTTTTTTTTTTTTTTTTTCAGAATGATGTTAGATGCAGTAAACATGTTCAATGCATTTGTCTCTAATTACGCTATTTCATGTTTTATCAGTGTAAAGTCCGCCTACCATTTGCCCTTGATGAAGGGACTCCTGTAGTCCCGAAACGCGTAGGCTCAGGTAGAAGACTACATGAACACACATTTGGTTCGCTCACCAGTATAATCCTGTTTTTACTGTTAAATTGATCTATACGACTGTATTTGAAAAATTTTTTTGATATGTATATTTTTGTATATTTGTGTCAATAAAACTGTTTTTATTTTTACTCCGTTGCCTTCAAAGTCCCACCACTTTTTGAGGGGTTATTTTCTTTTCTCCGTATGTTAGGGATGGCGGCAACTCTTGTGACACTATTGGATGGTACCTCCCCCCCTTTTTGAAAAATTGGAGACCCCTGATCTAAAGTCTTGATGCCATCCCAAGTTACTGCTTGGCCAGAGCCTCCATCACTAATCAGTTTCCAAGCGATTCTGAGATTACCACCCAGCTGCCTGACCTTCTTTGATGTTACACATACAGTGCATCTGGAAAGTATTCACAGCACTTCACTTTTTACACATTTTGTTATGTTACAGCCTTATTCCAAAATGGATTAAATTCATTATTTAAATTCACTATAATAAAGCTTCTATGAATGGAGAAGGGGGTGGAAAGGACAGCCGGCACTAGTTCAAGGCACATTAACCACTTTCCGCCTGTATAACTTACTTATACAGCAGCAAGGTGGCACTACGTACCTAGTACGTGATCCGACACTTCCTTTGCTCAATACTTTGTTGAAGCACCTTTGGCACCAATTACACCCTCAAGTCTTTTTGAGTATGATGCTACAAGCTTGGCACTCCTATTTTTGGGCAGTTTCTCCCATTCTTTTTTGCAGGACCACCCAAGCTCAATCAGGTTGTTAGGGGAGCGTCGGTGCACAGCAATTTTCAGATCTCTCCAGGTTCAAGTCTGGGCTCTGGCTGGGCCACTCAAAGACATTCACAGAGTTGTCCCATAGCCACTCCTTTGTTATCTTGGCTGTGTGCTTTGGGTCATTGTCCCTGTTGGAAGATGAACCTTTGCCCCAGTCTAAGGGTCCAAAACGCTCTGGAGCAGGTTTTCATCAGGGATGTCTCTGTTCATTGCTGCATTCATCTTTTCCTGGACCCTGACTAGTCTCCCTGTCCCTGCTGCTGAAAAACTTCCCCACGGCATGATGCTGCCACCACCATGCTTCACTGTAGGGATGGTATTGGCCAGGTGATGAGTGGTGCCCGGATTGCTCCAGACATGATGACTGCCATTCAGGCCAAAGAGTTCAATCTTTGTTTCATCAGACCAGAGAATTTTGTTTCTCATGGTCTGGGAGTCCTTCAGGTGCCTTTTGGCAAAGTCCAGGCGGGCTGTCATGTACCTTTTACTGAGGAGTGGCTTCCTTCTGACCACTCTACCATACTGGCCTGATTGGTGGAGTGCTACAGAGATCGTTGTTCTTCTGGAAGGTTCTCCTTTCTCCATAGGGAAATGTTGGAGCTCTGTCAGAGTGACCATCGGGTCTTGGTCACCTCCCTGACTAATGCCCTTCTAACACAATCGCTCAGTCTGGCTGGGCGTCCCGCTCTAGGAAGAGTCCTGATGGTTCCAGACGTCTTCAATTTACAGATGATGGAGGCCACTGTGTTCATTGGGACCTTCAATGCTGCAGAAATGTTTCTGTAGCCTTCCCCAAATCTGTGCCCCGATACAATCCTGTCTCAAAGGGCTACAGACAATTCCTTGGACTTCATGGCTTGGTTTGGGCTGTGACATGCACTGTTAACTGTGGGACCTTATAGAGACAGGTGTGTGCCCTTCCAAATCATGTCCAATCAACTGAATTTGCCACAGGTGAACTCCAATCAGGTTGTAGAAACATCTCAAGGATGATCAGTGGAAACAAGATGCACCTGAGCTTAATTTTGAGTGTCATGGCGAAGGCTGTGAATATTTATGTACATGTGGTTTTTATTTTTAATAAATTTGCAAAGATTTCAAACAAACTTATTTCACATTGTCATTATGGGGTATTGTACTGTGAATCACATCTTTTACAAGTAATTTTCTGGATTTACTAGTTCTAGCTTTGAATAGTATATTGTGAATGTGTATCAGATACATATTTCTACAAAACAAATTTGTACATGCTAGCCACAACCCATTCCCTTTAATGGGATTATATCATCCCTGATACTTCAATAGACATGTACTAAGAAAATATATATTTTTGGGACCTAAAAGGGTACACGAAACCTATATACTAGAAGAAAACTCCCTGCACATAAATGGCATATCACAGATCCTGGTTTATTAAAGCCGCCCCCTGGGACCTTCCCTCTAACATGTTTCACCCGAAAGGGCTTACTCATTGGTGGGGAGTTCCCAGGGATGGGTACTGTTGCAGTGATTGTCGGCTTTAACAAACTGGAATCTCGGTGACGTGACGACAGTAGGAAGTTCCTGTTGGTTTATGTGTTGGAGCGCAGACAGCTCTGTGGATCACCTACAGCCGTCTCACAATATGATTCTGTGTATCAAATTATTTTATTATATGGGTTTTGTGTAACGTTAAGGTACATGACCATGTTTCCACCACTGAAGGGGAAAGTGGGGTGGGTAATTAATCAGAGAAAAGGCTCCTATTTTTCTCTGCTGCCTCTATGTATAGGATGGGCATATGGACACATAGGATGTATTCAGCTGCCACTATGTTCTTGCTGGGGGTCCAGTGTGTCCCTGTGCTTTTAAGGAGGAGTGGGCTCCCTGCAGGCAAACCTGCCCTTAATTTATCCAATTTATAGCAAACTAGTATTTTTAGGAGGGGTCTTTAATTGCAGCTGTATAGTATATGTCTTTCAATTTAGGTTTTCTTTAAAGGTTGATTAGTATAGTTGTGGATTTTGAAAATCCGATTGTTTGGATCCGAGTTACCTTAGGTTCACACCCATGCATTTTTAAAGTGCTTTTTGCAGTTTGCAGAAATGCACTACAGTCCGTTTAACGTGGTTTCCTACGGTACACGTTCACATCTATGCGTTTTGTGGTCGGTACGTTTCTGGAAAGGGTTGGGGACTTTTTTTCCGCATTATGCGTGTAATAGACTTCAAAGGAATGGCCACAGAAACACAAGTGTTGTGTTTGTGATGGGAACAAAACAGCGTGGGGTCCCTCCCCAGGTCAAGACCAGGCCCTTTGGGTCTAGTATGGATTTGGAGGGACACCCCCCTACGCCAAAATATAAAAATGGCATGGGGTTCCCCCAAAATCCATGCAGCCCGGGAGCCAGCACCGTTCCGTTTGCTTCAGTGAGTGTGCCGTTACCGATGGCAAATGCGTAGGAGTGACGTCATCAGGGCTCCGGCCAATCACAGTGCCGGAGCTGTGATACCCAGAAGTAACCCCCCGAGAATGATGTCGCCAACTGGTGCTGTGTACAGGTACCGCAGTGAGGGCTGTGATCTCAGATGAGTATTACATAATGAGCTAGCATGCTAGCAGGTGTTAGTTTTTTTTTTTTTTTAAGGAGGTTTACAACCCACTTTAATGATTAAAACAGGCACATCCAAGTATGCAAGCATCCGGAGTAAAGCTGTCCAAATCTAGACCATCCTCCGCACCGCCGGCTCTCACCGCTGTCAGTCTGCAATCTACCCTGCAGTAGAACGATCTGAAAGTGAGGCATGGAGAGCAGTGTGGAAGGGATGACGTAGATGGCGGGGTGGAGGATGATCTACATGGACAGCTTTACCCCGAATGCTTGCATGCCAATGCCCCGTACACACGATCGGACATTCCGACAACAAAATCCATGGATTTTTTTCCGACGGATGTTGGCTCAAACTTGTCTTGCATACAAACGGTCACACGAATCTTGTCTGAAATTCCGAACGTCAAGAACGCGGTGACGTACAACACGTATGACGAGCCGAGAAAAATGAAGCTCAATAGCCAGTGCTTTGGAATTGTGTACACACGATCGGAATTTACGACAACGGATTTTGTTGTCGGAAAATTTGAGAACCAGATCTCAAATTTTGTGTGACGGAAATTCCGATGGGAAATGTCCGATGGAGCCTACACACGGTCGGAATTTCCGACAACAAGCTCCGATTGAACATTTTCCGTTGGAAAATCCGACCGTGTGTACGGGGCATTAGATGTGCCCGTTTTAATCATCAACCATGTGAGTTGCTAAATGTTGTACCTTCATTAAATGTAACCATACTGCTACACTTAGAGGCGCCTCTCTTCTCTTTTATACTCAATTGTGACATGATGCTACTCTTATATCAAGACACTGCTTGTCTATCATGTCAAAATTAATAAAAAAAAAAAAAAATTAGCTTGTCTTGCAAAACGCTCTCAAACAAAGTTACTCTCAATCCAAGGTTTTACTGTACTTGGAAGTGTTACATATACACATTTACTTTGCATGCACACACTTAAAGTGGAGTTCCACCCAAAAGTGGAACTTCCACTCATCGGATTCCTCCCCCCCCTCCGGTGTCACAACTGGCAACTTTCAGGGGGGAGGGGGGTGCAGATACCTGTATATTACAGGTATCTGTACTCACTCCCGGCATAGATAGCCGCAGAATCTGCGGTTATTTACGCCACTTCCTGCTCCCTCCCCACTGTCTGCTGGGAAACACACGGGTCCCAGAGACAGCAGGGACCATCCGTATTGCGCTGCGCGACTCGCGCATGCACAGTAGGGAACCGGGAAGTGAAGCCGCAGGGCTTCACTTCCTGATTCCCTTACCGAAGATGGAGGCGGCAGCACCCGAGGACCGAGGACCGAGAGACAGTTCGGCCTCGGGTGCCGACATCGCGGGCACCCTGGACAGGTAAGTGTCCATGTTTTAAGTCAGCAGCTGCAGTATTTGTAGCTGCTGACTTTTAAAAAAAAAAACATTTCGGCAGAGCTCCGCTTTAACCTAAATAGATGTGCCTGCTGCCAGGTCCACTTGAAGTCTCTGAAAGAGTTAATGTCAGCTGTTCTGGAAATCCTTATCTGACTTATTTCATGTGGCAGATCTACTCTGCATCTGTGACAAGCCTCCAGGCTCTGCTCGATTCTCAGACTATGACAATACACGTTTTTACACATCTTCCACAACATAATTTCTCCCGACTGTGGCCAGTGAGGGGCAATGAACTGAGAAGGAGAACATCTACAGGACAGAAGCCTGTCCTTGGTACGCTGCTCAGACTTCTCCAGTCTATGTGGTCATGACTCTTGACTGTGCCGCATGTTTTATCCAGCAGACAGCTAAGCAAATGAGTACTCCTCATGCCACGCTCACCATAATTACACGCTCAGCAGTACGTGAGTAATAGCCAAACACACAGAATGGTTACATCACAATAAGACTGAAAGGCTTCTCTGATCATTCAGTACGTCTGGTCAAAGTGTTCATCTGTTACAAACTAAAATATATTGATGTAATCAATGAACTGTATACGCAGACATGAAGTATATCCTCAGAGGGCCAGTGAACCTGAGCAAGCCCAGCTACAAGCCTATTTTTTCACAAAATATATATGTTGCCTTAACAATAAAGGAATTGCCAGCTATTTTGTAATTAAAGGGGTTGTAAAGGTAAAATTAATTTTTTTTAAAAATAACAAACATGTTATACTTACCTTCACTGTGCAGCTCGTTCTGCACAGAGTGGCCCCGAACCTGGTCTTCTGGGGTCCCTCGGCGGCTGTTTCAGCTCCTCCCCGCAAGCATTAACCACCTTAATGAGAGCTCCCTCGCATGGTGGTTAGTGCTTGCGGGCGCGCTCCCGTGATACAGCCGGCGGCTATAGCCGCTCACTGTATCACTCGGCCCCGCCCCCCCAGCGCGCCGCGCCATTGGATGTGATTGACAGCAGCGCGAGCCAATGGCTGCGCTGCTTCCAATCCATCCACTGTAGCCAATCAGCGGCCAGGGTGAGCGGAGGAATAGATGTCGGGAACGAGAAGCTGACTTTCGAGGCGTCAGGTAAGTAAAACGGGGGTGCTGGGGGCGGCGGTATTGTCAGAAGTTTTTTCACCTTAATGCATAGAATGGAGAACATCTACAGGACAGAATGCATTAAGGTGCAAAAATTTTTACCTTTACAACCCCTTTAAGGGTTATTAAAATGATTTTAATGGAACAAACATATCATACTTACCTCCACTGTGCAGCTCGTTTTGCACAGAGTGGCCCCAAACCTCATCTTCTGGGGTCCCCCCGGTGGCTGTCGCGGCTCCTCCCCGCATCAGATAACCCCCTAGGAGTAGCGCCCTCCCGAGGTGGTAACCTTGCGGGCGCGCTACCGAGTCCAGCATTTGCGTCCACAGACATGAATGCCAGACTCGACCCCACCCCCTGCGTCAATGGATTTGATTGACAGCAGCGGGAGCCAATGGCTGCTATCAATCTATTCAATCAAGGGCTGGGACCCCGTGGAGAGAGGGACAGCACGTCCCCGCTGAAGAGATGAAGGGGCTCAGGTAAGTAGACCGGGGGGGGGGGGGGTGACTGCCAGGTGTTTTTTCGCCTTAATGCATCCTAAAAACACAAGGGTTTACAACCTCTTTAAATATGGCGTTTCAGTTTTAATTCCCAGCTAGCTGTGATTCTTTAAAACCAGCTGCAGGCCCCAGTTTTAGTTCCTTGCAAACATGGCAGCTTAAGTCAGAGTACAGGTCTTCCTAGATATCCTAGTCCAGGGGTAAGCAACCTTGACACTCCAGCAATAGGGAAACTACAAGTTCCTTGTCAAAAGAAGTTTATTGAGTATACAATGTTATAAAGATACATAAAGTAAGTTTACAAGGATCTATAAAGTAAGCTCATTGTTTTACAGTAGGGTTTATATAGGTAAATATCATGAAATTTCAAATATTAAACATTGGGTTCACGTAAACCTAAATTAAAGATATATATCATTTCCTTAGTTACTTTTGTAGGTATTTAAATGATTTATACCTACTATACATATTGTTTACAGGTAGAGTGTATATAGGTCAAATAAATTCTGATAATGAGCTTTAATCGTAAGGTGGAGAAAAGGAAAGAGAAAGAAGAAAAAGGGTTGAAAGGTAGAGGTATGGTCCACAAGGTTGTCCTGCTTGTCAGTTTATTATTCTTTTTAGTTTTCTTTGAAGCCTTAGAATGGGTGTCTCTGTAAGTCATTTAATCTGTTACCATGGCAACAGGACAGAGTCATTGAAGTTTGACAGGAACTGTTGTTTTATCCAAGGATGCCAAAGTTTTTCAAATTTTGGAATTTGATTTTGATCGATGGCTACCATCTTAGCATGGGACATTGTATTATTCATTCTGTGAATTGTTTCTGCTAGTACCAATGTAGGAGATTTCCATGCCTTGGCCACTGTTTGTTTTGCAGCCGTTATTAGTTGGATCATAAGTTTGAATTGAGAGAGTGTTAACCATTCCGGTTTTAGATTAAGTAAAGTTAAATATGGATCTGGTTGTATTATTTTTTTAAATATTTTAGATGCAATCGCGAAGACTTCCTTCCAGAAGGTTTGGATTACTGGGCACGTCCACCATATGTGTAAATATGTGCCTATTTCTGGGCATCCTCGAAAACAAAGAGCTGAGGTATTAGGTGAATATTTTGCCACTCTAGCGGGTACAAGGTACCAGCGAGTTAGGACTTTATAATTTGTCTCCAGTGCAAAGATGTTGGGTGAAGATGACTTAGATGTGAGCCATATGTTAGACCAGTCCGTGTCTTCTAAAGTTCGTCCCAGGTCCTCCTCCCACCTCTGAACGTAAGAGGGTCTATTAAGATTTGCTACTCCATATAATTGATTATAAAGTGATGAAATTGTACCTTTAGCAAATGGATCTTTTGTACAGATTGATTCAAAAATGGATAATTGGGATAATGGTGTATCCCCCTTTAGGAATGGTGTATAGAAATTTTTGATTTGGAGATATCTAAATATCTCAGAGTTTGGTAGATCATATTTTTCTCTAAGCGATGGGAATGAAAGGAATGATTTAGATGCTATGAAGTCATTTAGTGTCTGAATGCCTGATGTTGTCCAAGCTTTAAAAGAATTTGGGTAGATCCATGCCGGATAAAAGGCCGGATTTCTGATAAAAGAAAGGAGAGGATTGTGTGGAAATTGTAACTGATATTTGGTTTTTAGTTTATCCCAGAGAGATAAGAAGTGTTTAGTTATGGGATTATGAATTTTAAAGCGGTCTTTAGGATCAAGCCATAATAAATTTGATATTAATAGAGGGTCATTTTCTGAAGCCTCAATAAATACCCATAATGGGATTTCCTGTTTTGCATGGTATTTGGACAGACTGGCCAAATATGCTGCTCTGTAGTAGTTAGTAAAATTAGGGTATCCCAGGCCTCCTTTATTTTTGGGAAGATGTAGTGTGTGTATAGGTATACGTGGTTTAGAAGAGCCCCATATAAACGAAGTTGTTCTTTTTTGTACTATTCTCAAAAAATAGGAAGGAATTGGAATAGGGAGGACTCTGAATAGATAAAGCAATTTGGGTAGAATAGTCATTTTGATTGCATTAATCTTCCCTATCCAGGATAAAGGAAGTTGCGACCATTGTTTTATTAGATTTGTGATCTGTCTTAATACAGGAGGATAATTGGTTGAGAATAAGTCAGAATGAGATGCTGTTAAATGAATTCCAAGATATGGGATTGATTTTTCTGCCCATGTGAATGGGAGTGCAGCCCTAGCCGGGATCAATTCCAGGTTTGTGAGTGAAATATTAAGCACTAGGCATTTCTTAGGATTAATCTTAAGGCCGGATAGGGCTGCAAATCCATCAAGAGCTGGTATTAAGTTAGGACCAGAGACCTGTGGTGATGATAGAAAAAGTAATATATCGTCTGCAAATATACATAATTTGTGTGTAATACCTCCTACTTCAATGCCAGTTATAGTTTGGTTTGTTCTGATGTATTGGGCCATGGGTTCGAGTATAAGGGCAAATAATAAGGGAGATAATGGGCAACCCTGTCGGGTACCTCTTTCGATATTAAAGGCTTCAGATTTGTATCCAGCATATTTTATATAGGCTTTGGGTTTATTATATAATGCTTTGATCCATGTTAAAAAGTGGGGTCCAAAACCATTTCATTTTGTAATGAATATTGCATATATTGCCAGGATACTGTGTCAAATGCCCTCTTAATATCGAGAGATAGAAAACATAAAGGGATTTTCCGTTTTTTAGCAATATGTGCCAATAACACTGCCCTGCGTATATTCTCTATGTATTAATTTTCCTATAATGCTATTGAGGCGTTTTGCTAGTATTTTTGCTAATAATTTAATATCGAGGTTTAACAGAGAGATAGGCCGATAACTCACACAGGAAGCATCATCAGAAAGGGGTTTTGGGATCATACAAACAATTGCCATTAGTGTTTCTTGCCGAAAAGAATGTCCATCTAGAAGTTTGTTAAAAGTTTCAGTGAGAATGGGAGAGAGTATTTCTGAGAATGTTTTATAGTATAAAGCCGAGTAGCCGTTTGGGCCTGGTCTTTTGTTAAGTTTTAGGTCTTTTATGGCGTTAGCAACTTCATCTATGGTTATAGGCTCATCCAAACTGCTTTTTTGATTCTGAGATAACTCAGGTAAGGTTATTTTTGAGAAGGATTCAGCCTCTGTAGGATTACATTCATTGTTTGTCTTGTATAAAGTTGCGAGATGTGAGTGAAATTTATGGACTATTTTAACTGGATTACAAGTGTAAACATTTTTTGATAATTTCAAACGTATTGGTTTCAAAGATTTGTTAGTTGAATTTAATGCCCGAGCCAAATATGTACCTGGTTTGTTTGTATTCATGTAGAAATTGTGTTTGGAGCGTTTGAGGGATTTATCAACTGACTCAGTGAGAAATAGATCGTATTCCAATCTAGATTTTTCCAGATGAGATTTTGTACTCTGAGATGGATTATCTTGAAATGATATGTAGGCTGCATTAAAATTGAGTTCTAGTTTTTTTGCTAGATTTTTGCGTTCCCGTTTAAATAGTGCCATTTGTCCTTGTATTGTACCACGCAAGACAGGCTTATGAGCTTCCCACAGTGTTATTGGGGAGATGTCTGTTGTATTATTAATTGATATGTATTCCTTTAAAGCTTGTTCAATGGCCATCTGATGTAGTGGGTGTTTGAGCATTATGTCCGGTAAGTACCACGTTGGGTCATGCGCTTTTGGTATGGCTGAGGCTATAGTATTGTATACTGCATTATGGTCAGACCACGGAATCGGAATTATATCTGATGCAATAATTTCTGGTATCATTCCTATTGTTAGAAAAATATGATCTATTCTGGTGAAGGTTTGATGAGAGTGCGAGAAATAAGTGAATTTCTTTTTCATTGGGTTACTTTCTCTCCACGAATCTACCAGATTGTATTTGGAAAGAAGTTGAGAAAAAGGTAATCTAGAGGTTATTTTGGATGGTGTAAAAGGTGATTTATCTAGAAATGGGCGGAGGACCTGGTTCGAATCCCCACACATTATCACTGTTCCTATTTTGTGTGTATTAATCACTTGTAATATATGTGAGAGGAATGGTGTAGGTTGTTTGTTAGGAGCGTAGTAGGAAATCACCGTGATTGCTGTATCCATTATATAACCCATGAGTATCAGGTATCTACCTTCTGGGTCTTTAATTTCTGATGATAAGGTGAATGGTGTGGATCGGTGAAATGCAATTAGAGTTCCCCTTTGCTTGGTACAGGCAGAAGCCGTGTAAATTTGTTGATAAAAAGGAGAAATATATTTTGGAGTAGAATCTTTGGTGAAGTGTGTTTCTTGGAGGCATACTATGTGAGCCTTCTTGTTATGGAAAGTACGGAAGGCTTTGGTCCTTTTTTGAGGGACATTTATTCCCTGAACATTCAGGGAAAGTATATTCAGTGGTGCCATGGCAACAGATCAAATAGTTTTGACTTACTTTTTGTTATGCAGAGCTGACTGCGCAGATCAACCTGTGTGGACTGAAGAGATGAATAGATAGAAAAGAAACCAGTGAATTCTGGAGTAAAGAGTAAACAAAAAACATATGAGATTAGATGATACATTGTATAAATTATTTTTTGCAAGTAATCACAATTTACCCGTGAAAGAGAATAAATATCTCTCTCAGGGGAATAAGTGTCTTCGTCACACTCCCACATAATATGGTTGGGAGAATGAGGAGGGCTAATGGGGGTACACGGATCTTCCGCTTACAGGAGAGAAGTGCTATGTCAAAAGACATCAAAATGATGTATCATTAATTGGAGTGCAGAATATAGTTTTTGTTGAAATTATTTATTCCAGGGTGGTTGTATATGGTTAGTCTTGCCCTAGGCTAAATAATTCAGTTAGAAATGTACTGTTAATAACTTTGGTATTGATGAAGATAGTTTGAATTATTTTGGGATTTTAACCCTTTTAGAGTAAACAATTACATATTTTATTCATATGTAACTGTTTAGATATGTTAACTCATAAAATTGAGGTTGTATTGCTTCAGATTAGAATAAACAAAAACATAATTCTAGGAACTAGTTAGGTAATAATATATTTGTTTTAAGAAAAGAAAGAAAAAGCTTCCATTACTTCTGGATTATTGAACATATTTGTCCTAAAAAGTAATAAATCTATTGTTATTACCTGATAATATATAACTGAACAAGAATTTCCTTATTTCACTTATATATACTAAGGCTATATGAATCAGAAGTAATAAGAAATATAACTGGAATGTAACATGATCCTACACAGTGTTTGGCTATCAGAATGCAGTTACATTCCGTTATAAATACAGGTTTTTTATAGAGAACCATCTCTTAGTATAATAAATGAAGAGATATCAGGAATTAGGATGTCAGTCCATTGAATCTTCTTGGTCTATGGATGATGTGGCATAACGGCCTCTTTTGTGAGAATGATGATTCCCATTTTGTTCTGAAATTTTCTGAGTGCTGCCTGAAGGTGAAGATGATGCCATTCTTCTGCGTGTGGGAGTGTTGCTGCTTGTGGGTTCTGTCAGATTTAATTTTAAAAGGGTTTGTTGTAGTTCATCTGCTGATCTGCTTCTGTAAATTGTACCTTGGTAGTTAAATCTGACTGAAAAGGGGAAGCCCCATTGATACATAATGTTGTGGTGTTGCAGTTCCATTAGTTGGGGTTTCATGGATCGTCTTTTAATAATAGTAAGTTGGGATAGGTCAGCAAAAATTTGATAATTGTGTCCTTGAAAATTAAGTTCCTTTTTTTCTCTTGCAGCAATTAGTATTTGTTCTTTCGTTCTGTAATAATGAAATTTTGTGATTATATCACGTAGGGGTCCATCTTTCTTTTTGGCTGTGAGGGCTCTGTGTACTCTGTCCAGTTCTAAACGTTCAATAGGGATATCTGGCTTTAGTTCTTGTAATAGAGCAGTAATAGTAGATTGCAGGTCTGTCACAGTTTCAGGTATTCCCCTTATGCGCAAGTTTGAACGTCTGGCTCTATTTTCGTAATCTTCGAGCTTAGTTTGAAGTATTAAATTCTCTTCTTTTAATTGTTCCAATTCTGTTATATTTACTTGGATTGTAATTTCAATTTCATCCATTTTTATTTCTAAGGCTGCGGTGCGGTTTCCCAGCTCTCTTATTTCTTTGGTTAGGCTTTTTGTTATTTGGTCTGAGGTTTGTTTTAAAGCCTTATGAAGCATCTTTTCAAATTGTAATAATATTACTGGGGATGCTGAGGAGGCTTGTGGAGAAGTTTGTGAGAGGATTTGTTCTGTATCTGACTCAAATGGAGAGTCTTGCTGTGACATTTTCTGTCTGTGAGAGCGCCCTGATGCTGTATCTTGTGAGGTGACTGGAGCTGCTTCAGCTGCAGTGAGTGCCTGTGAGCTCTTTGTGAGGTGATTTTTATTTCTGCCACGGTTTCCTCCCAGTACCATATTTCCTGCCCAAACTTTCACAGTTTGTTCCCTGGGGCAAAAAGGTTCAAATGGATACCTTTTGAGCCTGCAGGCTCCGCTTTGTCCTTCTCTTCTCTCCTCAGCGGTGCGGAGCTCTAACAATGCATGTCTGCTCCGCTAGGCTCCGCCCATCTCCCCCTCCGAAACTACAAGTTCCATCCTGTACAAAAAATTGGCAACCGCCTCAACCTATAACTGGCCTTTGCAGCAAGGTTCACATGGAAGGGCAACGCACATCACAAACAAAAGATTTCCCAGCACACTTACCGGCCAGCCTGAAAAACATCCAAATTGGCCCTCTCTAACAGTTCACGTTAGCCACTTGTCGACCGCACTAGAGACAAATGACGGCTACAGTGCGGTCGTCCAGTTCTGGGATGCCGTCATATGATGGCGTCCCATGATCGCGCTCGCCGGGCGGCGTGCTCTGTGATCTCAGTGTCCTCTGGATAGTGCTGATCACAGATTAAGGTAAAGAGCCAATCACAATTGATCACGGAGGTAAACAGATGCCGGTGATTGGCGCTCCTTTCCTCATGCTATCAGCATAAGGATCGGAGAAGAGAACCGATAACCGGCATCTCTAAAAGGGACAGGTACACTGATAATCAAGGACCACCAGTGTCACCTATCATTGCCGCCTATCAGTGCCTCCTATAATTGCTATTTATCAGTACTGCCTATAAGTGCATCCTCATCAGCGCACATCAATGAAGGAGAAAAATGACCTGTTTGCAAAATTTTATAACAAACTATGAAAAAAGTAATTTTTTTTTCAAAATTATCAGTCTTTTTTCGTTTATTTTGCAAAAAATAAAAAACCCAGTGCCGATAAAAAAATACCAACTAAAAGAAAGCTCTACATGTGTGAAGAAAAATGATAAAAATGGCGTTTGCGTACAGCGTTGCATGATCACGCAATTCTCATTTAAAGTGTGACAAAGCTAAAAGCTGAAAATTGTCCTGGGCAGGAAAGGGGTAAAAGTGCCCAGTAGGCAAGTTGTTTAAAATAGAGGCAAATGTATGCGTAAGCCACAGTGCTGACAGGTGAGTCTGTGGCCCTAAGCAAATTCCATATAAGCGATCCAAATTGTTAACTGGCCCCCAATGCTTAAAACACTAAACAAAAGTGACACTAAACAACATCCTAATTCCCCAAAAATAATCCAGAAACAGCCACTACTTAATGGTCCTGAAATCTATTTTTTTATTAAAATCCTTTTACTGTGTTTTTCTGCCTCCTTGACAAGCCAACATCGCTGGCAGAAATGTCCCTATACATTGCCACGGTAGCATCATGGCAAATATTTTTACAGCATGTCAGTTTTGGAAGGCAGTACCACTTTCAAACACGTCCATTCAAATAATTTGGGTTTGCACCGCAACAATGTCTAATGCAGGGGTAGGCAACCTTGAAGAGGTGGAGATCTACCTGAACAACACGGGAGAAGTCAAAGATCCCCGGGCACAGTGTCACCTCCTCACACCTGATTAAAAACTTTAATTGCCATACTACCGTGTCACAATCGCATGGATTGCATGGCAATCAGGGGTTTACATCAGGTGGTGAGGAGGAAACATATTGCCTCCTCACCACCTGTCAAACACACTCGGATAGCTTTTTAGAGGAGCAGCAGCGCCTGCTGCACTTGTGAATGAGCCCTTAGTTGAATTCGGCAGCAGCACCCTTAGGGCTCATTCACGCGTAAAGTTGGGGGTGGTAAAACCCTGTGGTTGAGTTGTGGTTTTACCACCACCAATCTCTACCCCCCTTAGCTGCTGGGGCAGTAGGCTAGGGTGTACACATGCCACAGCACAAATTAAGCCCCCTGTTGCTTTTGGCGAGTGATGCTGCCGCCTGCCAATCGTGACCCATTCAAGTAAATAGGGCCGCTCTGCAAGTGCCTCACAACTGCATGCTTCTGTGGGGTCCCCAGGGTTGAAGCAGGTGGTGAGAAAGCAACACAACACTGCCTGCTTTAACCCCTTGTTTGCTCTACTGCACAAGGTTGCAGGGCACTTGCAGAGTGGCCTCATTCACTTGAATGGGTCATGCTTGGCAGGTGCTACACCCACCCACCACGACAGGGCCTATAACTCATGTACATGTGTACACCCCTGGCCGTTGCAGCTAAAGGGGGTGCGGTTGGGGTGGGGGTGGTGAAAACACATCTTAATTGTGGAGTTTTACCACCTTCTCAAACTGCATGGGTAAGTGAACTCTGACTGTTCTGAGCCCCGTATAAGGCTGCGGTATACCTGCACCGCGGGTAGAGTGCACTGCATCTGCGACCTTCTTGGGTTAGCTGGACTTTGCCATTGACGTCTATTATATTCTGCAGGTGTGGTGCAATTTCTGAAAGAACATCAAAACTCCTGCATATCATAGAAGTCTATGGCTAAGTGCAGCAAACCCGCAGATACACTGCACCTGCGGTGTGGGGAAACCGCAGCCCTATACTATTATGCCCAGTGTATTGCTTCACACTGACCTGAAGATCTTTTTTTTCCTGCTGGTGGCACCACTCTGGAGACCACTACCCGGGATAAGAGGTGGAGTGCAGTAGGTATCACTCCGCATGGGACAGGAGCCAACACTACAGAGGAGGCATCTGCTTATGCAACTCTTGCTCCCTACTACAGCTCCAACCTTACAAGTAGTCCCTCTGCATTGCACTTTGATGCTCTGGAATGGCGGGTCAGCAAGCCCAGACCACGATCTACCAGTCATCTTGCTGACTCCGAGGCTAATGCATGCAGTGGGACACCCCCCCCCAAAAAAAAAAAAACTGTATCAAACAGCCTGTCAACCAGTTCTGGAAGGAAATCCACCACAGATCACTTTTCAAAGCTGTCAAAATACAGCTGCTCTTGTAAACAGGGTCAGAAGGCACATGTCAAGGCAAAAAAAAGAAAAAAAGAGAAGATATTTCGTATTTCTCTGCAATACATGCACATTTTCCCATGTTTATCTCCTTAAACATGCTGCGAGTAAGGAAAAATATTTGTTGATGTGGCAGGAAAATAGTGTGATCCCACCTTACTCTTGGACACGACAATGCGCTGTAATTTTGGCTTTGAATACCCAACACGTGGTGTCAGCTCCGCCCACTTCATTTCTGATGGATTACAAAGAACACAGACCTCTCCACAAGCAGAGAGCACAGGAAATGATCAGCTCGCACGATTTCTGGTGAAGTCAAGGGTTTTTTTTTTCTTTTTTTAATCAAACATATATAACAAAACACTTTAACCTCTTCACGCCGACTGCCTCCCGGCTCTTTCAGAGTTCTAAAAGCCTGGAGGTGGCGGCGGCATTCGTGTCATGTGACTGCTGTGATTGGCTGTCATAGTGATCACATGATTGGAAAGCTCCCATACGTTAGTATACAGCGGGAGCTTTCCGGTACCCACCAGCTACCATGCTGGGAGTGTGCTCTCGGTATAGCAAGTTGTTTTAACAGGGAAGCATATATGTGGCTGCTCTGCGTTAAGGCCCACCCGTTGAGTGCCTGCATATGCAGCTGGCGTCAAGGGGTTAACTTCTAGTCCTTTAAGTAAAGCCCCCACCCCAAATGCAGCCCACCTGATAAAATACTTACCTTTCTCCGCACTGCCATGAACTTCACTATGTGGTCCTTGTGCTACACCGTCCTTGCAAAGAATAACATCCCAGTCAAGTCTTCTTCCTACTGCATGCTGCAACTCAATTCATTCCTATGGGTGAGCTGCAATCCGATAGATGGCTGGAGGGTGCCATGAGTACAGCAGGTATTTGAACTATTTAAAAATACATTTAAACTATGTTAGATGATTTAAATTAGTACAGAACATAACCGCATTGATTTTTTATTTTTTTTATATACCTGTATACGTAGAGTTTTTACTCTTTGTACCGCTTTAACCACTCCCGGACTGCCGCGCACCGATATACGTCCTCACTTTGAAGAGGATTTTCCTCTTGTTCAGCCGGCGGTCCGGTTTCCGATAATAGTGGTCTCGGTGGCAGATTTTCTGCAAGATCACTTTTATCGGTGGTGGGAGAGGGCCCCCCCTCCAGCCGCACTCCGGTGCCCTCCGCCGCTTACCGGAGCCGTCCGGATCTTCACCCTTGCTGGGCATGGAGACACCCATCTCCATAACAATGCAGGGCGGAAGCGACGTCAAAACGTCACTTCCGTCCATAGCTCTTAAAGGGCCATTTTTTTTTTTAAATGACAAAGTTATTTATTTTTATTGCACTTTTGTGTAAATATGAAATCTGAGGTCTTTTTGACCCCAGATCTCATATTTAAGAGGTCCTGTCATGCTTTTTTTCTATTACAAGGGATGTTTAAATTCCTTGTAAAAGGAATAAAAGTGATACAATTAAAAAAAAAAAAAAAACCAGTGTAAAAATAAAAAATAAAAGGTAAAATAAATAAGAAAAAAAAAATTGCAGAAGCGAACGCATATGTGAGTAGCACCCGCATATGAAAACGGTGTTTAAACCACACATGTGAAGTATTGCCGCTATCGGTAGAGCGAGAGCAATAATTCTAGCCCTATACCTTCTCTGTAACTTAAAACATGCAACCTGTAGAATTTTTTTAAATGTCGCCTATGAATATTTTTAAAGGTAAAAGTTTGTCGCCATTCCACAAGCGGGCGCAATTTTGAAGCGTGACATGTTGGGTATCAATTTACTCGGCGTAACATTATCTTTCACAATATAAAAAAAAAAACTGGGCTAACTTTAATGTTGTCTTATTTTTTAATTCAAAAAAGTGTATTTTTTTTCCAAAAAAAGTGCGCTTGTAAAACCACTGCGCAAATACGGTGTGACAGAAAGTCTTGCAACAACCGCCATTTTATTCTCTAGGGTGTTGGGAAAAAAAATGATAATGTTTATAATGTGTAAAAGTAATTTTCTAGCAAAAAAAACTGTTTTTAACTTGTAAACAACACATCTCAAAAAGAGGCTCGGTCCTTAAGTGGTTAAACCCAGTGTATATCATCCTTCTCTTGCAGCCAAAATAGGAAAACACAAGACATTAACAGACTGGTATTATATTTTATTTATTGCACTTTGAAGCTTCCCTGCCACACACCAAGAAGCTGAAGAACAGTTTACAGAATCTCTTATTGGAGCTGATAAAATAACTTCTTTCTAGAAAAGAAACTCAATTTACACCGATTCAAGTCTTAATCCTCAATAGATCCTCTAGAAGCAGCAAACTTTATACAGTGAGAAACAATTTCTTTTTTTTTTTATAGCAAATATAATATATAATCTCTTATTATAAGACAACCAAAATATACAGTATACAGCTTGCACGTTGCAGTGAAGGGTCTATGTACACAGTAGTGGCCAGTGCAAGATTTATCAGCAGCAAAATATGGAGGGCGGGCATGAAGGATTAAAGGAGTGCTGAAGTGTCAGTCCACCCAAAACGGATATTTCAGTCAAGGGTGTCAAACTGGCGGAACAACTAACTCACCAGCTTATATCTCCTGAAGAGACATTTCCTTGCCCAGTTCTACCCTAATCCGCAGTTGGGTGGAACTGGGAACTCAGGGGCAGATATATCCTAGCTATGCTCCTTGGAATATAGGAAGCTGGCAAGTAAAGCAGTACTCTAGTTAGAAGTCTTGGACCGAGCAGGAACCGTTTTGTCATTTTTGTTTACAACGCAAAAAATAAAAACCGCAGAGATGATCAAATACCACCAAAAGAAAGCTCTATTTGTGGGAAAAAGGGACATAAATTCTATATGGGTACAGCATCGCAGGACTGTGCAATTGTGAGTTAAAGTACATAGTGCCATATCTCAAAAAATGGCCTGGTCATGAAGGGAGGTAAACCTTCCAGAGCTGAAGTGGTTAAATTGCTGTGACAGCTTTTCCTTTCCTTTCCATTAAATAAGTTCACCTTTGGGAACATGTAACATGTTTCCAATCCTGCAGCCGCTGCCTCTAGTTACAGCAAGCCAGAAACCTTTTCCGCCCGCTCGCTGATACTAGTTTAAAAAAAAAAAAAAACGCAGCCGCACGGGGCTCCGTCCACCCGCCTGCCTAGCCACGTCATTCATTCACAGAGTTCTGTGACTAGGAAACTACAAGTACTGACAGTCTTTGCAGCTGTCTGCTTGTAGTTCAAAATTAACTACCAGGGCGCCGTTGAGCGCTTTGGTAGTTCATGATCTCTTCCTGTTACTGTGGATCTGCCTGCCCGTATGAGGTACGAGCAGACAGATAAACTGACAAGTCTGCAGGAGTCTTGCATGGCTTCTACGATCTGCTGATCGGGGTGGCAATGCTTTATAGGCTCCAAGTTAAAAAATATATATAATAAAATATTAAATGCACATTTTTTAACTGAAAAAAGATGTGCAAATATTTTTTTTTTACTTTCAATAGATTTTTATTGAAAATTTTTTAAAGTACAAAATATGGCATAAGACGACTTTATTGTAATTGCCAAGGTGATGTTAGACAGCTGGAACGTAGCTGCCGTGGATGTGACATTATTCTTTTCTTTAAAAGGTGAATTTATCCTTTACGTCAACAGGGCAGATTGACTCAGAGCAATAAAAAAATATTTTTAGTTTGATAGAGGTGAGTTTGAATCCTTCCCAGATTTTATTTTATTGTTGACCATGACCTTTGAGGTGACGGTCACATTGAGTCAGCAGGTTAGAAAATCCGGGGGAATTTGTCAAACAAACACACAGCTATAACCTGTTGTGGAGGTGCACGAGTCCATCCTCAACCTCCTACAGCTCACCAAGCCCTGATGAAGGGGATATTCTAACCCCTCAAAATGCAATGGATAGAAAATATGAAACTTTTGCATACATTTGACATGGCTGCACAATGTCTTAGTGATTAGCACTTCTGCCTTGCAGCCAGAGACCTAAATCCTGGTCAGGAGACTAGCTGCATGGGGTTTGCATGCTCTCCCTATATGCATGTGTGGGTTTCCTCCCATACTCCAAAGACATGCCAGCAAGCTATTTTGTTCCTGTCTAAATTAGCTCTAGTATGTGTGCACGTTGGGATGTTAAGAGTTTAAGCTCCTTGAGGACAGGGACTGATGTGAATGAATGTTCGGTACTATATACATACCTGTAATAAATAATCTTCTAATACTTTATTTATAGGTGTTTATGCATGTATTGGCATTGCGTTTTAGCTTTCCCATATCTTATAACAAAGACCAGTTTTGGGTGGACTGACTCTTTTAGTAGACCTAACATGACAGAAGTAATGAATGAATCCGTTACCCACCATTGTCCTCCTCCTGTGCTCCTCACTCACTACAACCAGATCAGTAGTGTTATTTCTCAGTGTCATTCTGTGCTTCTCTTCTGTTTCGGGCGCCCATTACAAACACACAGTGTGCTGCACAGTTTAGCCGGAGACATGAACTAATCATTAATACAGTCTTTTACATACAAGTCCCATTAACATAAGGAAGTTATGAGAGCATAGGAAGATGGAGTCTGGTGCTTGTATGGGATGTCCCTTGCTATAGAACTCCAGCTAGGCACAAAAGGATGAGGATGTGTAATCCCACCAGGTAGGTGAGGAATACATAGCGAGATTTCGATCTGGAAGTCAAAAGCTTCGAGCAATAGATGCTTCGACCACGCAGCCATCTCCGTATGGAAAGAGTTCCACCTTTGATCTAGAAAAGAAAAAAATAAAAATAAACATTTTGCAGAATTTTTGGCTTGGTAACACAATCAGAAAAAATGTAAACAAATAACTGAATAAGAAATAACAAAGAAATAACACACTACTAAAACATCATGCTGTGAGGGTGGAGTGAAGGGAGGGTGAAAAACAGCACCAGAATCTTCCATTGGTGAAAGTTCAACGCCTTTTGGAAAGGCCAAGCTCTGTGGCGTCGCTATGGGGCTGCTGCCCGCACCCAGGTGACACCATCAAGTAGGAAGTGATATCCGACCGTGATGGTGTCACCCCCATCCGTGACAGTGAAACGACTGCATAATTTACAGGGACTGGTTTGGGGTTGCCGCCCCTGTGCACTTTGTCACTGACCAGGTTTCTCCCAGAGTTAGCATCCGCCCTCACTCACTTCGCTCCACCCACCCAGCCCAGCTAGTGACATGTAGCCCCTGCCCCGTGTTGTGTGTCGGAGGGATGCAGTGGCCAGGTGGGAGATTCTGGGATCTGACGGAAGCGTCACATTGTCGGCCACAGGGACCGGACACGGCATGCCACCTTCTGGGACCTAGTCCTGCGAGTACCAGTCCCCTCCCCCTCCTAGTACTACCCCCATATTACCCCTAGAGGACTGTCCAGGACTGACAGAGCATGATACCGGAGTACTTATCAATAAGTCACCGGGACAGTACTGGAGTATTTAACACATGGGACTATACTGCAGTACTTACTGATCAGTGATTAGGACTATGCTAGAGTACTTACATATCAGATACTAGGACTATACTGGAGACAGGGGGTGACACCATGTTTTACAGCACCAGGTGACACCACACCTATTGACACCACTGACCAAGCTTAAAGTACATCTATAGCTAAACCTTTTTTTTGTTTTTTAATGTTTGGCTAGTGTGAGGAAGGGTTACAACCTCTCATGTTTTTGTTGCTGTGCACATGCCAGGGAAATGCAACCCCCTATTTGTCCTGATGACCGATAGAAAAATATGGGAAATCCAAAATGTCACAGTTGTCACCAGAACGGCAGCTGAGAGAAAACGTTCCAATAGAGATTCTTGTTCTGGTGACAACTGTCTAAGAAGGGATTTCCCTGCACTTTGGAGAAATATCCTTTCACTTCCTGTTGCATCTGAGATGGGAAATGTAGGAAAATCTTCCCAAATCAGAAAAAAAACACAAATCAAAGAGATTTTACCCATTCCCACCTCCGAAATAAAAAAGTTTGGCTTCACATATACTTTAAAGAACTCGAAGGATGGGATTATTTTACACACTAACTTTGGACCAGCTTGGCTCAAACTAATTATGCAGATGCCACCGCTGTGTGGCCAATAGTGAATCAGTAATTTACTGTTGTAGCCTATGCTACATACAGGAAGCGGCAGTGGAGATCCACAATGTCACCCACAAGTCTTCTTGTAAGTGGCGTAGGTGCCAAAGTAAGACTATTTAGTACACGGAGGGGAAATTTCTGGTACACCCAATAAAGGAGGACCCTGCTTCCCTATGTAGCATAGGCTACAACAGTAAATTATTGATTCGCTATAAGCCACACAGAGGTAATTTGTTGGTGCCAAGTTGGCCCAAGAGATTGTGTAACGTAATCCAATTCTTTGAGTTCTTCTTTTGGGTTTACTTTAGCTCCTCATGTGTTTATTCAATTGGTCTGACACCACGTGAATATTTCAAATGACAGATCAGATTGTACAATATGAACTTAAGTGACAATACTACCTACAATCCAGCATGAAAGAAAAGTTGGGACAGAACCAAACCCAAGTCAGGCTTTTACTGTGATTTGTGCGACCATTGGGGAGATTACCCCTCACTTCCTGTGTTTTCTCCAGGAAAAGAAATGATAGGAAATGTTTTTTTCTCTTTTTACGTCCCATTGGTAATTTGGCCACTGGTGACACTTCACTAGCAACTTAATCATTGAGGTGCAGCGGTCACTCACTGGAGGCTGCCAAGTCACCAAAATGCTTGCCAGGGAGCAGCAATGGAGCGAAAGGTTTTGGCTAGTATGGGAGCAACACCATAAGGGAAGCTAAGTCTAGTCCATAACAGAACCACTATTGTGACACAGGCCTTACTGGGGCAACTATCCCCAAATCTATCTTCACCCCTTCCTGTTGGCTGTACACATAAACATGGTGACACTGTGGTGGGCTTTAACACCACATGGCCACATACATATGCACAGCTATCATTGCTGTTTTGTGCTGGGAACACAGTGACCCAGCACTGTGACAGCTCTTGGTAACTGTTGAAAATTGGAAGCCAGTAAGACGGGCGACCCATCACTGTGACAGGCAATCATTGGTACCTCGCCCACTGGCCTTGGGATCCCTATAAAGGCCAAGTTCACCTTTCTCAACATGTTACCGTATTTTACCCCCTTTATGACCAGGCAATTTTTTGCTATTTGGCACTACATTATTTTAACTGACAACTGCATGGTCATGAAACACTGTACACAAACAAAAAATTTACCGTATATACTCGAGTATAAGCCGAGTTTTTCAGCACTTTTTGTGCTGAAAATGCCCCCCTCGGCTTATACTCGAGTCAAGCACTTTTCTGCAGCAGAGAATGACATTTTCTGAACCAAATTTGGGGCCCTGTATCTCGGGGCCACTTGGTGCTAGGAACCCCAAATTTGGTGTACAAACCCAGTGGAACTAGCACTATAATATATCTAAAGCTAGGGTTCCTAGCACCAAGTGGCCCTGAGATATGGGGCCCCAAATTCAGTTCGGAAAATGTTATTCTCTGCTGCAGAAAAGTGCTTGACATTTTCCGAACCGACTTTGGGGCCCCGTATCTCGGGGGCACTTGGTGCTAGGAACCCCAAGCTTTGGATATGTTGTAGTACTAGTTCAGAATTTGGGGTTCCTAGAACCAAGTGGCCCAGAGATACGGGGCCCCAAAGTTGGTCAACTGTGTCCATCTGCAGCAATGTCATTTCGGGACCCTTTGGGTCAAGAGACCCCAAATTTTGGCTGCAGCTAGGGGGCATCTAGGAACCCTTAACTACCGAGTTTGAAGTTCGGGGGACCTATGGCTGCAAATGGGAACAGTGAGGCATGCAAATGGGCACAGTGAGGCATGCAAATGGGCATTGTTGACCCTCTTTTCCACTTACAGTAGCTGCGCATTTCTCACCCTAGGCTTATACTCGAGTCAATACGTTTTCCCAGTTCTTTGTGGTAAAAGTAGGTGCCTCTGCTTATATTCGGGTCAGCTTATACTCGAGTATATACGGTATATAATTTTTTCCACACAGAGGTTTCTTTTGCTAGTAGTAGATCACCACTGGGTTTTTTTATTTTTTTGCGATATAAATTAAAAAAGACAAAACATTTTGAAAAAACTATTATTTTTTACTTTCTACCTTTAAGGCTCCACTGATCCCCACTGAGCAGGCAGATGACAGGTCCGTGTCTGCTCACTGAGCAGGGACGGACCTGTTAGAGCCCCGCTGTTCACTATGGGAAAATCGGATAAAAAAACAGCATGTCCGTTTTCTTCCGATCCACTGGACGGATGGCGAACGTATCGCCATCCGTCTGTTTTCAGAGGATCTAGTCGGATCGGATGGCAGGCGGGTGTCAGCGGACACATCTCCGCTGACATCTGCCTGCCCATACAAGTCAATTGGTGGCCTGCTCAGATCCGCCTGAAAAAATGGACAGGCGGATCTTTGCGGGCCAATCGTGTGAAATGGGCCTAAAACAAACAAAAAAAATTAAATAAAAAAAAAAAAAAAAAAAAGAAGAAGTATTCTGCTACGTCTTTGTTAAAAAAAAAATAAAAAATCCCAATAGGTGTAGTCAGACTACAGACTATGGGATATATATATATATATATATATATATATATATATATATATATATATATATATATATATATATATATATATATATATATATATATATATACACACACACACACACTGTATTTTATTTTTTATACTACTAATGGCGGTGATAAGCGACTTATAATGGGACTATGATAGTGCAGTGAGCAATCTAACACTGGGGGGAACTAACTGCCACTGTGATATCACTAGTGACATCAATATAGTGATCAGTGCGAATAATATGCACTGTAATGACACTGGTTAGGAAGGGGTTAACATCTAGGGCGATCAAAGGGTTAAACGTGTGCCTATGTGTAATGTGTGAGATGTGCTGCTTTTACAAAGGATCTTGTTGTTTTTTCCCTTAGCAGGAAAAAAAAATCAGCAAGATCCCCTGTCAGTGAAAAGAGCTCTGTGTTGTTTACTTTGTACAATTAGGCACGAATTAGAAAAAGCACTACAACATTTGTAACAAGAGAAGTGAGACTCATACCTAGAAACAAATGTGAGAACTCCACCTAGGAGGACTTGGCACTGGATTTCCTAAAAGACTTGAGTAGTCAATGAGTAATGCCACCCCAACTGCCTCTACTTGTAACCATAATACAGGGTAATAAGTGGGATAACACTTGAAAAACTTTAACTGTATATTTTTCTTTTTTATACCTTTAAATCATGTCAATCCATCATTTTTTTTGCTCTAACGCAGAGAGTTTTAGACATCAGCCCAACACTTACTTTCCGCACCACAACATTCTGAGTGGGATCAATAATTAAGGCTTCCCGTTCGTCGTCTGACTCCATCTGGAGAGAGAACTCGTATTCTCTGGAAGAGGACTTAGTCTCCAACCTAGAACAAGCAGACACAACATATTTTTTTTAGCAATGTACGTGTGCCAGCTTTAGATAATTGGGATAGAATTGTAAACACAGTACCATGAGCAGACTCAGCCTGAGAATGCAGAAAAACAAAAAATATGTGCCTGGAAACAATACAGGAGTGACTACCAAGCCAGGCGCTTTCATGGGGTGTTAAAAAATGAGCTACAGGTATAGACGTGTACCTGCATCTTGTGTTTCAATGTTAGGCTTGGTAGAAGAGCTAACAATCTGACTTCAGCCTACTTTAACCCTAAAGGACTGCTTGCAATGAAAATGGGTTCTACGTATGTTACAGCAAAGCTGTGCAATGTATATTCAGAACTTAAATGAAAAATAAGCAGGAGTCCCTCACTGTATGCTTGGTTCCCTCCTCTGGTCCCTATGTCACTATAAGGGCCAGAGGAAGGAACCACAGAAGACCAGGAATTCGACATAACCGGAAGTGTGCCTGATACTGAAGATATTTCAGCCAGCATAGCTCATAATCAGCAATGTGGATGGTAGGAGGAGGAAGTATTAAAATGTATAAAGATGTGTGTGACTCCTGCGCTACCAATTGTGCTCTAATCCAAATCAACCTTAACCACTTCCAAACCGGCCACCGTGGATTTACATCGCCACTTTGACTTTAAATACCGTTGTTGTGGCAGCAGGCAGCTGCCATAAACCCGGTATTTTCTTCAATGGTGGGCGGTCCGCTTTAGAATAAAAGTGGCCTCCGTGGTGGATTTTCCACGAGATCACTTGTACCGGCGGCGGGAGAGGTGCCCACCCCCCTCCCTCCACGTCCCAGTCATCTCCGCCGTTTACCGGATCCACGTTAGCTGGATCCAACCATTTCCCCTGATAGGCAGGAAGTCAAGTGAGGGAATGATGGCCCCCACTCGACTCTATGCCATTGGATGACGGGAGCAATGCCAAAAGTCACTTCCGTCCAACGGCCTTAAAAGGGACTATTGTTTTTTTATTGCTTTTAAGTGTAAATGTGAGATCTGGGGTCTTTTTGACCCCAGATCTCACATTAAAGAGGTCCTGTCATGTTTTTTTAAAAGGGATGTTTACATTCCTTGTAATAGAAATAAAAGGGATCAATTTTTTTTTTTTTTTTAAAGGGACAGTGTAAAAATAAAAAATAAAGTAAATAAGAAAAAAAAAAAATTCTTTAAAGCACCCCGTCCCTCCGTGCTCGCGCGCAGAAGCACATACATATGTAAGTTGTGCCCACATATGTAAACAGTGCTCAAACCACGTATGTGAGGTATCGCCGCAATCGTTAGAGCAAAATACCTCCTCTAACTCAAAACTGGTAACCTGTAGAAATTTTTAAACATCGCCTATGGAGATTTTTAAGTGTCAAAGTTTGTCGCCATTCCACGAGCGGGCGCAATTTTGAAGCGCGACATGTTGGGTATCAACTAACTCGGTGTAACATTATCTTTCACAATATAAAAAAACTATTGGACTAACTGTACTGTAATCTTGTTTTTTCGCAAAAAAATTGCGTTTGTAAGACCGCTGTGCAAATACGGTGTGACAAAGTATTGTAACGACAGCCATTTTATTCTCTAGGGTGTCCGCAGCCTGCTCTTCTGTGTCTGTGTTCCCTTTGTCCTCCTTCCCCCCTCCCCTCTGTCCTCCTTCCCCCCTCCTGCTGCTCTCATATTTCATTAAAAAAATCCCATCTGCACTGCACTTAGGTAAAAAAATATGTTTATCTGTATGTATAAAAGCGCGGCTCCCAGCGCTCAGCTGACTCGGCTTCCACTCTCTCCTCTCCTCCCCGGCTGACGTCAGTGGGAGCGCTTGGCCCCACCCACTGGAGCTGTAAGTCGGAAAGAGAGGAGACCCGAAGAGGCAGCTGAGTGCTGGGAGCCCCGCCGTTATACATACAGACAAGCATATTTTTTTACCTGACACAGGCACAGGGACATTTACTGGTTTATTACAGTGCAGATGGGAAGTTTTTATATAAGTGGGTTAATAACCACTTTAAGTGGTAATGGATACCACGAACCATAACTAGAGGTGCACCGAATGGAAATTTTGGTGCCAAAACCGAAAATGCAGGATGCACTTAGCCGAAACCAAAAATTACAGTTTTTTAAACATATTTAGATTTTTAGATATAAAATTGTATTATATTCAACTTTTTAATTAATATCATCAATTTAAATGAATATCAATTTATTGTTTGCCATTATTAGCACCTTTAGTGCAAGAAAAGCTCAAGAAAAATGCACTCTGCAGTCTCTAACCATCTCTTGTATCATGTCTGTAATCTCTTACTTAAACACACTGCTAATAGTATTAGCAAAATTTCCATTCGTTGCACCTCTAGCAGACATGATACAAGAGATCAATGCAGCCTCGCCAGTGCCCATCAGATGCAGCCTCACCAGTGCCCTGGTCACACAGAGGGGTGATCTCCCGCTGTGTCACAGAGCTGGATTGCTGGATTTGAATGGTCTGAGCCAGGCGGACACAGTAACAAAGTCCCACCTCCTATGATAGACGCCACACTGATTCAATTTCCCTGCATTAGATCAGTGTGCCATCTATTACAGGAGGCAGGACTTTGTTACAGTGGCTGCTGAACAATTCAGCTCTGTGACACAGAGGGAGACTGCCGCTCTACGTGACAAGAAGAGTGGAAAGGAGGGGGGGAAGGGAAAGGAGGGGGGGAAGGGAAAGGAGGGGAGGAAGGGAAAGGAGGGGAGGAAGGGAAAGGAAGGGAAGAAGGGAAAGGAAGGGAAGAAGGGAAAGGAAGGGAAGAAGGGAAAGGAGGGGAGGACTGGGGCATGCCAGGATGACATCACCACAAGGTGCGGCACCCTTTTCGGTGCCATTGTCGGCATCTTGTCTTCTTTTGGTCAAATGCAAAACACACAAATTTTGGCCGATATGTTTCGGTGGACCTCTAACCATAAATCGTGTAAGAAAATAATAGGTTGCTGCATGCATTAAATGGTGTTTAATCAAACAGAAATAAATGCTGCGCTACCATTTTCATAAAAATACTATCATATAATAAAGAGTGTATCGCCACCAATGAATAAGTGTAATTGTCAATGATCAATAAATAAATAGTCCAATAGCAATGAAAATATAACGGTATGACGGCAATTCATAAAGGTGAATAAATGTGACTTTTTCTAGCTTTATGTAATCTTCAAGCTTATTCCCAATCACCTCAGTGCTCTCACCTTAATGTTGTAGTATACACTCATGTGTAATAGTATTCAGCTAGCTTTTCTCTCATCCAATTTGCATTATGGGATCCCAGCTGTCTCTTTAGTATGACCTCCCACTAAGGTGCTCTTGTCCACTCAGAAGTTCCTCCTTAGTAATGGAGCTGTGGTCCCTTTAAGAACGTTTGACCCATGTACTATTAGGTACTCGTGTATCATGTAGGAACAGAGAGGATAGCCTTATAGTGTAGCATGTTTAAAATGCGCTTTATTTGTATCACTGCTTGCCTTTGTATATCTTGGAACTTAAATAAACTTTTTCTGTTAAAATGCGCTTTATTACTCTCTAAAATAATGATTACATTAGTAAAAAAATCGACAAGCATAAATGGGGGTACTGTTCTTTCTGGTATAACATCACTTTTGGTCCACTCTCCTACAGGCTCGACCCTACACGTTGCGTCACACACCATGTGACTTCACCATTGAAGGTGAGAGTACTGAGGTAAGTAGGAAGAAGCTAGAAGATTGGATAATGCTGGAAGTCACATTTATTCACCGTTATAAATTGCTATCACATCGTTATATTTTAATATCTATTGGACTACTTATTAATCAATAACAATTACCCTTATTCATTAGCGGCAATACACTCTTTATTATATGATAGTATTTTTTTGAATGGTAGCGCAGCATTTTTGTTCTTATTTATTAAAATGAATGCATAGCAAAAGCATTTTTTTTTTCTGATAGAATGTGAAAAGGTCAGAACCCCCATTAAAAATTACTTATATCTGGGGCATCATTAGAACTTTAGACTTGCGGTTGGGTTGGAGAATTTAAATGAAACACAGCCACAGGGAGACTGCAATAGTGTGAACCTAGCCTAAGGGTAAGAACAGGTGCTGAGGAGGCCCTATGTCTCACTTCCCAGCTGTCTCTCAACTTCTTAAAGTTATCCCCCACAGACCGCTCCCCCCCCAGAGGGGCGGCAAGGACTGCCACAATTGTAAATGATGCAGAGATTCCCTCTTGTTTCTGTTTTGGGAACAGGAAGTGAGGGAAAACCTGCACGAGGGAATCAAACAATAAAAGGATGTTCTAGCACGTTCCTTCTTAAAAAATCATTTTTACTTTTGTCTATGTTGTTGTTCTGTCAGATTTCCCCTCACGTCCTGTTTTGGGGGTCACATATATTTACAAGACAGGAAGTGAAAGAATCTCTTTGACTGCAGTAAATACTGACAAGAGAGCAAATCCTCCCCCACACTAACCAAAAAATTTAAATTATATTAAATGTAATGAGGGCCACCATACACATAAGAGACAGCGTAAGAGAACGAAAAATCTGTGCCTGAGGGGGGATATTAAGCAGCGTGGTAAATGAGCTATGCAGTAAGCAAGAGGATCAATTAGCCATAATGAGGCACTAATTAGTAAACAATAGTTCAGCCAGATAAAGTTTTGCCTTGTGTGACAAACAAATTACAGCCTCAGAAATCAGCGCTGTGTTCTAATTGAAGCCTCTACAGTGACTTCAGAGTAAACAGGAATTAGGGTGGTCACACACAGGACACTGTAAATACAATTAAAAAACAATTTTATCATTCTAGGTAATAAAGTGTATGGAAACCTAGGAACAAAATAAATTGACTTACCGTAAAATCCATTTCTCTTTCGTTCATTGACGGACACAGCGCTCCACTATTCAGAACCATAGGGTTATATCGCACCCTACAGAAGTGGGACACTAAGCAGAAAAAAAAGACTTGGCTATGCCTATGGGCAGTCCTAGGTGATATACACCCCTCTGTTACAGGCCTTCAGTTTAGTAACAAGCAGTGTCAGAAGCATCAATACTCCTTAGAGAAGTGGGGGCTGTGTCTGTCAATGAACTTAGAGAAATGGATTTTACGGTAAGTCAAAAATCCCATTTTCTCTTTCGTTCATTGACAGACACAGCGCTCCATTATTCAGAACCACAGGGACGTCCCAAAGCAGTGCCAAACATGAGGGGTGGGACAACGAAAAATTCCAAGGCTAACACAAGAGCCAACCAGGTAACAGGAGCTCAACACAGAAACAAACTGGAGCAATACCCCTTCAAGAGGGAAAAGACCCTCTAAACAGCAGACAAGTGGCAGCACATCCACGTTGTAGAATTTTGTGAAAGTGTACACCGAAAGTGGCCGCCTTGCAAACCAGCACTGCTGACACTTGATGATGGAATGCCCAAGAAGCAACAAGCAGCCAAGTAGAATACGCCGTAACGGGGAAAGTAGAAACCCAACCCCTGATAGAATAGCAGAAGTGACCAGAGTCATCATCTGTCCGATCCACCTAGAAAGGTCGCATTAGAAGCAGACAGCCCCTTTTTTGACCCGTCCGTGATCACAAACAGTGAGTCTGATCTCCGAAAAGGCCCTGTGACTGCCAAATACACCCGAATCGCCTGAACACATCCAGGGCATGCAAGGCAAATCCCTTAGGACATTTTGACCTGGGACACAGGTAAGGCAATACAACGTCCTTAGTCAAAAGGAATCAGAGGAGGGAACCACAGACAAAGGCGATGAACCACTTCATCTTTGTGGATCACCAGGTAAGAAGTATGAGATGATAACGCCTACAGTTTTGACACTCTGCGAGCAGAGGTCATAGCAACCAAAAAAGCCACCTTCTGGGACAGAGCAAGCAGAGGAACCTCCCGAATATTTCCAACGGGGGCTCCTGTAGAACCGAACGCACCCAGAGTAGATCCCACGGCGGAGGCAGACGTCGAACCGCTTTATTAAGAGTACGCACCAGGGAGTGCGAGACCAGGGGACGCCAAAGAAAACCACCAAGGCCGACAGCTGTACTCAAGGCCAAGTTCTGTTAAACACCCCCCCCCGGTGAAGGAAGGTCGAAATCTGAGCCACCGAGAAAGAACAAGGGTAAATGGCAAGCGCCTCACACCAGGATATGTATGCTATCCATGTCCGGTGATAAATCTTCCCAGAGGAAGGCTTCCTAGCCTTCAGCAGTGTCGTAAACTTGCGCACCTGGCTCATAACAGTCAGGCCTTCAAAACCAGAGCCTGAAGGAGGATGGAAGAACGGCCCTTGGGACAGTGGAATCTCGCCAACAGTCAGTCGCCAAGGGACGTCAGCAACCATGTGCACCAGGTCGGCGTACCAAGACCGACAAGACCATCCGGGCCCACTAGAATGACCGGAAACCCTTCGGGCTTGATCCTGCGCAAAAGCTGCGGCAGAATCTTGAGAGGAGAGGCGTAGATCCGACAATACAGGCCCCACAGGGCCACCAGAGTGTCTGCAGTGTCCACCAGAGGAGCCCGTGACCTTGCCAGAAACCTCAGTACCGTTCCGTTAAGGCCGGGACACCAACAGGTATACCTCAGGGGTGCCCCATCGGAGACATATCCAATGAAACATGTCCTGGTGAAGAGACCACTCCGTGGACCAACACTAGCCGACTGAGGCAATCGCCTGCCATTTTTCCACTCCTAAAATGCATACGGCGGAGAGGGCCGAAACAAAGCATTCTGCCCACCGGAGGATGTTGGCTACTGTCAGGGTGGCTGCCAACACTCTTCGCTCCACCCTGGTGATTGACGTAGACCACCGCCATGGCATCATCCAACTAGATCCGTACCAGGAGTGCCTGAAGTCAACATCCATGATCCATACATAGTCTGATCGCTCGAAGTCCCAGCATAATCGATCGGCAGTCAGGATTCGTCCAGCGTCCAATGTCCCTGAGCAGAACCCAGTCCCAGGACACCCCCGGGACAGACTGGCATCGGTGGTGACCACTGTCCAATACAAGGGGAGAAAGCATGCGCCTGCCGAAATCCTGGAGAGTGAAGCTACCAGGGACCCCCAGTTTTTAGGCTCAGCCGAATCTGATAGTCCAGAGACCTCGGGCACTTTACGCCAGGATCTCACTTGAAATGAGCTTGTATGGAACTGCCTCAACGGTAGATACCATCAGGCCCAACACCCACATGCAGGACTGCAGGGAGGCCCACCTGAGAGACAACAGTAGTTGAAATGCAGCATGCAACTTCTGGAGTTTTCCAGAGGAAGAAACACTCTGGCCAGAGATGAAACCAGAGTCAGGCCCAGATAATCCAATTTTCTGGAAGGAGCTGGAGCAGACATCAGGTAGTATAGAAGCCAACTGAAAACTGAGGTCTGTATAGTGAGCTACATCGCCCTTCAGGGATTCTGCTCGCAGAAGATCGTCCAAGCAGCCCAGGACTGCAATCCCCCGCTGACGTAACCACGCCAGAACTGGGGCCAACACCTTTGTGAGTATGCGAGGGGTGGAGGCGAGACCAGAAGTCAACACCGCAAGCTTAAAATGCTCTTTTCCCACAGTAAAATGGAGGAAGTGTTGGTGTTGGGCACATATTGGAGTGTGTAATCCGCATCCATGATGTCGACAGAAGCCCGAAAGTCCCCATGATGAAAGGACGCCACCACCGTGCGGATGGCCTTCATTCTGACCTCCTGTACCCACTGGAACCGGGACAAGCACACCCTGAGGCAACAGCGCTTGCACAGCTCATTTAGGAGACCTGGCTGGAACACTAGGACATAGGTGAGAGCACGCCTTAATGCTGAAGGGGCCTTGTGCGTGGGTCTAGGCATCCCCGCTCTTGGCTCACCAGACCAGGTCCATTGTGTGCCGAGAAGAAGGACCGCATCCACTACGAGGTCCTTTTCCCCATTTCAGACTGTGGAAGACATGTACACTTCCCTCCTGTGAGACTCGTAATGATGTCATCCAGGGTAGCCCCAAAAAGACACTGCCTTGAAATGGTAACCCAGTCCGAGCTTTTTTAGAAGCCCAGTCTGCAGACCAACACTTAAGCCCCAATACATGTCTAAGCACCACTGCCGAAACAGAGACCTTAGCAACCGAGGGAACTGCGTCTAAGAGGCATCGCATACAAACTGCAGCCCCCAGACCGACTGGTCCGCCAACTCAGCAGAAGCAGAGAGAATCTGCTCCCCCTCCAGGTATGTCAGCCGGATCCTTAAAAGCCGGAGACTCCTCTACCAGAATCATGGTCGCCTTGCGCAACCTAGAGACAGGGGGATCCACTACTGGTGGAACAGTCCACTCTTTAACGAGGGACCCTACAAGGGGTACCTCACAGCGGAGCGTTGCTGGAACCACGGGCTTCTCACAAGGGGCACCAGCCGAAACCCTGCACTAGGGCACCTACTGATGCCCTGCACAGGGGGCATCCACTAAGGTCCCTCACGGGGGGCATCCACTAAGGTCCCTCACGGGGGGCATCCACTAAGGCCCCTCACGGGGGGCATCCACTAAGGCCCCTCACGGGGGGCATCCACTAAGGCCCCTCACAGGGGGGCATCCACTAAGGCCCCTCACAGGGGGGCATCCACTAAGGCCCCTCACAGGGGGGCATCCACTAAGGCCCGTCACAGGGGGGCATCCACTAAGGCCCCTCACAGGGGGGCATCCACTAAGGCCCCTCACAGGGGGGCATCCACTAAGGCCCCTCACAGGGGGCGCCTACGGAAGGCACACTCAAACAACCCCCCCAAAAAGGGGTCGCCCTCAGAGCGCCGTCCCCCTGGAAGGAGGAGGGTGGATGCCCGCAACGGAAAGCATTTTCGGTCGCCAGCCCGCCGCGAGTGCTCGGTAGGCCACAAAGCCAGGGCCTAAATTAGTGGAGGGCCGCCGCAGGGAGCGCAGATCTGCGGATGCCTAGTCACCCACCCAACCATCCAGCAGGTACCAAGGTGTACCCCCCCATAGTGGCAACCCTTGGGGGGTGGAGGGTGGACAGAGTGTCCGAAGCACCTAAGCCAGAGGCCTGGGCCTCACCCGGGGAAGGGGAGGGGATGTGGAGGACCCCAGATGGACCGACCACCCCAGGGAGTACCCGGGCCCCACACCACTCCAGAAGGAGAGGAGGGGGCCCCTTACTTACCGCTCCAGCGAGTGCCCGGGTGACGCTCCCAGGCAGATCTTCTTCGCCACCGAAGTGGGGGGCTGTCGGCCATGAGGTACGCTGCGACTCAGGCCGAGACCCGGTCGTATGCATCCTCGCGTTTAACTCGCAGGGCAAGCCCCCTATGTCGCGGTCGACCTAACTCGTAGCTGCGATCTGCACGCGCTAGCTGGCCAGACTGGGGAGACCACTTGATCTTAGTGTCCAGCCCGTCGCCCAGTCCGGCAGTTGACTGTAGATCTCGCAGGAAAAAATCCAAGAGAAAAAAAGTAGTTTAAGAAGCAAAACACAAAAAATTGTCAGGACCAGAGATCCTAGCAGGGAACTAGGTCCTTACTCCTGACTAGGCAGAAAAAAAACTGAAGGCCTGTACCAGTGAGGGGGGTGTATATCACCTAAAACTGCCCATAGGCGTAGCTAAGTCTTTTTTCTGCCTAGTGTCCTACTCTTGTAGGGGGCGATATAACCCTATGGTTCTGAATAATGGAGCACTGTGTCTGTCAATGAACGAAAGACAAATAATATATTGCAATTTAACAGTTCTTTTTCCCCCTTATTTTCATCTGGTGATCCCACAAGTAACACTGTCCTAGGGTGACCACACTCACTGCACTAAATCTAGGGAGGTGGTGTTGTCACCCTGGAAATAAAGTTTATTGGGACTACTGACAACCCCTCTACCCTTATGTCCATAACCTAGTACTAGTGGAAGGTGTATTTCAGTACTAGCACTTCCTGGTAACATTGACTGAGTGCACAGGATGGCACTTGGGAGGCAAGTATTACATTTTAAACTATTAGTTAACCACTTGCCTGACAAGGCTTTCTCTGGCACTTTTTGTTTACAAGTTTAAATCAGTATTTTTTGCTAGAAAATTACTTATAACCTCCAAATATATATAATATATAGAGGGAATAAAATGGCGATTGTTGCAATTTTTTTATGTCATTTGTTTGCGCAGGAATTTTAAATGCACTTTTTTTGGTAATAATACACTTTAATTTTTTTTTTATTATTATTATTTATTTTGGTTTTCATTTTTACACAGGTCCACTTTATGTTAAGATCTGGGGTCAAAAAGACTTTTTTTTTAATCTTTCGCTTTAAAAAAAAAATAAAAATTTTCCTCCAGCCTGGACCAGAAGTAACGTCATGACCTCGCTCTGGTCCTCCGAGGCGATAGAGTGGATCAAATAGTGTTAACTCTTTGATCACCTATGGGAGCAGCCAGCCACACCATCGGATCGTTTTTCAGGCGAACCGGTGGAAACGGTAAGCCCAAGAGACACTGTTGAGCTGAAGCTTTGGACACCGTCTCGTTTTTCAGGCGAACCGGTGGAAACGGTAAGCCCAAGAGACACTGTTGAGCTGAAGCTTTGGACACCGTCTCAGTGGCTCATGAGCTGCTCGGACTGGTTTCATGAGAAAGCTGGCTGCCTGCTGAACAAAAACTATAATCCCGGTAAACTGCAAGGTATATATACGTATTGCAATCGGCAAGTGGTTATTATTACATATAAAACTGCCTTGATGGTTAATTAGAGAGATTTCTAAACACAAGAGTCATGTATGTATTCTTGTTTAAATCTCGGCGTTAGACATATTTTTGAATAAAAGAGACATGTATGTTCTTGAATCTTGGAGTGATTTGTGTATTTCTTCCAGATCTGTGCAGTAATCCAGTGGGAGACGTTACCTCTGTGCAGGAGCTTCCTGTAATAAAGACCGCTCACTGCTGCTCTCTCTCCTTATGCAGGGTGACTGGTCTTTCATCTGCAGGCAGCCTGTAGTGGGAAGACCTACTGGGCCCCTCCCACAGCACTGCTCTCTGTCCAGGCTATACCCAACACAGTGATGTCACTGTTTCTTTTACAAGGAAATATCTGAGTTTCAAAAAGCACACGCGGTGGATTTATAGCCTTTGCGGCGATTGAAAAATATATTTTAAGCAGTGTTAAACCTAAAAGCAAACATGTATTATATTGCAGCTTACCAATTCTTAGATGTGTTGGCTGCATTCATTTTCATTTTTAAGACTCTCTTTTCCTTATTTTCATGTGGTGATCTGGCCAGAAAGTCTGTTGTTTTTCAGCAGAACAAGCTTTCTTGCAGGTGTAGCAGTTACAGGGTTGAGACAAACCATCTAAAGTGGAAGTTCAGTAAAACACCAACTATACTTAAATCTACTACCAACCCCATTCTAAGCCTATTTTATCTACCCTGTATAGGAAAGATCTGTATACTTACCTAGGCACTCCGGTCTGGTAACATCATTGGGTCCCAGCGCTGGCTTCAGTGTAGATGAGGGACAGCCTACAACAAATGCCCCAAAGTCTATGCAGCCGTTGTCGGTGATCTCTCCTCTACAATGGAGCCGGCGCTGGAAGCCAATCATGTAACCGGGCCAGGGTGCCCTCAGCATAGGTAAAGTATCAGATCTTTCCTGTACAGGGTAGATCGAATAGGCTTTTAATGGAGGTGGGAGTAGATTTAAGTATATAGTGTTTGACTGAACTTCCACTTTAACACTATGTCAGGGCTGGGCTCAGCCCTTCCTTCTCTGAGCTGGCCGCTCAGCTGTCGGCTAATTGCCAGCTCTAATCTCTCTCCACAGTTACCCAGCTGTTGTTGATTCTGCTTGTCAGTCCTGCCTATCAAAGTTGTCCAGCTCACTTGATCTCTGCCTTCGCCTTTGTCAACATCACAGTAACTATCTCCTGCGTTGCTGTTGAAGACTTGCTCGGCTGACGTTCGTTCTGGCTCCTGATCCTGCTTGCTGTACTACTACGTTTATCTCTGGCTCTCTGACATTTGCTTGGCTGACTACCCGATCCGGTTACTGAACTCTGGCTTGTTTTGACTACGCTTACTCTGTTTACCTTATTATTAAACAAGTGTGATTTAACTATACTTCTGTCGCGTTCTGATTCATGGTTCCTGATACACTGACAGGAGTGCTTACATGATCAGCCTTTATGTAAAACCTGAATCCTAAAAGGGACAAAACGGTTTGCTGTAATTGCTTATAAAGTGTGAGCTGGAGTTTAGCATCAAGTTGTTATTGTATCTAAATCTACAAGTGCATCTAACACTCCCCTTCCCCCAGACTGACAAAGCTGCTGTCCAAAAGGTGTCACCGTTGCTCCTTCATCCAGAGTGGGGGCGCACTCTAATACAGGAGGTGATGGCCAGATCACCAGGAGAAAACAGAGGGGAAAAGCCTAGAAATAAGAAAACCAATGCAACCACATCTAATGATTGGTAACCTGCAATATATAAAATTTGGGGTTTTGGGTTTAATACCGCTTTAAATTAAAGTTTTTGTGTGTCGGAGTTCGATTTTAATTTGCATCTTTTATACCTTCCTGCAATTTAGCTTTACAAGCCAAAGTAAGGCTGAACCTTCTCACAGAGAAACATACAGGGACAGATTTAAAGTAAAGAGAAAATCCAACCTCCTAATTTTCTGTTCTGTGCGGTGAAGGGTGTCTTCAGTGGACACTCTGCGTACCCTTTCCTCAGCCAGCCTCTCCGATAACTGCAGGAGCTCTTGTTGTGCATTGTCGTAACTGACTTCAGTCTCTGCAAGCCTTTAAAGAAACATCAAAATTCAGACTTGGCCAACCGATAGTAACTAATTACACTGGAGCAACAAGTTCCAGCCATGCATGTATAATGGCAGATATTTTCTTTTGTGCACATCTAGAAATATACCAGTAAAAGATTTCTATGATATTAATCCGTATGCAGAAAGCCCTATGTCTTTACAGCTTTATCATACAAAGGAAGATAATCCTGATACAGCAGGAATATGGGATTAGTTAAGGCATTACACGTGCAAACTTGCTTGATTTACCTATAATATAGCAGTTGAGTCTCGTAAGCCTTAAGTAGGAAAGTAAAAATGTAGGCGATACTTTTTGTGGGGCTGATTATATGCACCTTAAAGGATAAGTTCACCTTTAGTAACATGTTACACCCATATTTAGGGTGTAATAAGCACATAACTGAGCAGCCCTCTGACATCCTAGCCCCCCTTCCCTCCCAAGCTCCCGTGACAGCAGGCCAGGGATGTTCTCCCCGCACCCGCTGTCACAATTTAGAAAAAACACGGCCGTGTGGAGCTCCGCCCACCCAGCCGCATCATTCATTCACAGAGTTCTGTGAATGGGACAACTACAACTACCGTCTTCCATTGTGGCTGACGGCATGTAGTTCTCAATGAACTGATGAGAGCGCTTTGCAGTTTCATTGATCCTTCCTGTCACTCAGTAACTGCCTGCCCGTGCCTTGTACAGCTACACTGACAATCTGCAGGAGCCTGAGATTGCACCTGCAATCTGCTGATTGCGGGTGTAATGCTTTACAGGTTCCTGAAAAAAAAAAAAAAAGATAAACATTTTTTTACCTGCCAAAAGATGTGCATTTATTTTTCTTTTCCTACAATATTACAATATTGTTTATTTGGAATAACAAAAAGGTCATTATAAGCTGAAATGGTATGTAAACCAAGAACATCTTATTGCCGTATAGCAATCTTACGTCCTCCTCTCCCTGTTCCTTTCATGATTTTCCCAAGGACAAAGGACAATATATGCATCCTTGTAAGGTACAAAATGTTCTCTGGAGAGAGCACGACATTGGCATACCTTCTCCTCAGGTCAGCCAGCTCGGCATTGTCTATTTCCACAATGACATTGGTTCTCTCCTGAGGAGCTCCAGGCGGCACCTCAGTCATACCATCACTCTGCAAGAAAAAGAAGCATGTTAGCTATTCAACAGACAAAGAGACAATTCCTGGATGAATCAATACGTGGCTTCTATACATTTATGTACGACTGTGTGATAAGAATCCCGTTTGTAGAATTGTATAGGAAACCAATTAACTGCCACCATTACCATCAACCACCATAGATCTACAACTTACAAATAGGTGCTGAAATGATTCATTTCGTTAAAGGAAATGTATTAGCCAATATTTTTAACCTTACGACCGTCATCTTTTAAAAAATAAGGGGAAATATTCACATTCACCATTGTGCTTTAAGGACTTCTACCATTTGTAAAGTAAAGTACCTTTTATTATATCTTTACTCCACATACAACTAATGGCAACTTGTCAATACATAATCTTTGGAATAAAAAGCACAATATGTAAAACTTTATAGTCACAATCTAAAGGATCATACATGTGGCAGAACTGTGGTTTCTTGTACAGCTATATGGACAAAGAACAAAGCATTGATTACAAGCTGGGAGAACAAGCCATTTGTGACTTGCACATGTTCTGTATCCGAATGCCTGTGGGCATGGAAGTCTAATATGTCAGTTCAGAAGGGGACCAAACGTGGAAAGGCATTGTCTACACTTACAGCTGGTTGTGTGACATTCACTGTGTATGAGCCTAAAACTTCAAACTCAGGAGGATGGAATGTGCGCTGGAAGCAACAAATGCCAGGAGAATCTCTTTGAAATTTGAACAGAAAAGGAGACAACAAAAGGGATGCCTATCAACGGATGTTTATGTTTGGTTGTGTAGGGATCTGCACATTACATTTTACTTTGCATAGTCAAAGACCTCAAACATCAAATGTTGAGGACTTAACTTTTTCAATTCTTTAAATATGCAGGTGAATGTAATCATCTTAATGAAATGTAAATATTCACATCAAAATGTGTAAATGTTTTTTTTTCATTTGTGTAAACCTAGAGGTTTGTCTGTATACTTTCTATTTACGTACATAAAGGCAGCCATCTCTGCTTCTAATACAACACAGGTCCAAAATATAATATGGACACCTGACCATCACACCTATATGGGCTTGTTGGACTTTCCATTGCAACCATGGACATTGGTATTGGTATAAGGCTTTCTACAAATGTTTGACGTGTGTCTGTGGAAATTTGTGCCCAGTTAGCCAAAAGAGCATTTTTGAGGTTAGGTAAAGATGTTGAACAAGAAGACCTGGCTGGCAATTAGCATTCAAATTCATCCCAAAGGTGTTCAGTAGGGTCGCGGACCGGGCATTGTGCAAACAATTTGAGTTCTTCTACACAAAATTCGTTAATAAAAGTATTGGGTTTCCAATAGTTATACACACTTTATCCAATGCAGCACCTGCCCCCTCTGCACCGAACAATGAAACACCACTGAGCAGAGAGCCATGCTTGTCAGTTACTAGCTCTCTGCTCCTCCAGCGCTGGCTGTGGATGGGGCGGGAGCGGCTGACTCAGTCTTCCAGTGGCTGTTCCAGGCACCTGGGCGAATCCCACCTGTATAAAGGGGTGTCCACACCCTTCTGGCCATATAGTGTATATGCATTCAACACTTTAAGTTTATATGCACAGCACAAGTATACAAGCAGTACACTTGAAATTATACTATAATTGCCCTTAAAAGTGCCAGTTTTATCAGAACCTTCCATAAAAACCTGCCATTGCAGAACTGCATGGACTGGCCCTGCTGACTGGTTAGTTGAACCTTCGCAAGCATGCTGACAGTGAAGAACTCTTGATCTATATATGTTTAGGTCAGTGACTCAATGTACTGAAGCCACAAGGTTTGCACGACAAGCTAACCAGCATTTTGATAGGGTGGCCAACACCACCATGCTTCTCATAAAAGGGATCCTGTAAACAATTCCTTTGTTTGGAAAAGCAATTTTACTGCAATACATTTTTTGAAGCACTCCTGTTGTGTTATTATGCATGCTATACTTGCTGCTGGATGCCTTCATGTATTTTTAGTTTGTCTCCAGAGGACACTGCTAGTTGCATTATAGATATACTGACCAAAGCATGCATGGTCACACTGTAGTCCGCTTTTCCCTGTGACCACCTTGTAAATTAAGTGTGATAAGAAGCCTCCTTGATCAATAGGGAAGCAAGGAAAGAGAAAGAAGCAGGTCAGAGGGTGACCATGTATGTCAGTATTTGAATAACAGGATGCTGTGTGTTTAAGACTCATGGGGCACTACGGAGCATGCATGCAGGTATGCATCTAGAGGTCTCCGTTATACAGCCTGACAGTCAATTCTAGATCTGAAATAAATTCAGTATGCTATAGTGAAAACAAGCTCTTACGCGGCTGGTAACTTGTGAGCTCTGCAGGTCCCTCTGCAGTTTGTAATACTGATTCTGCAGGTCAGTGTATCTCATCTGTGTATCTTTTAATCCCTGGGACACGCTCTTCAGCTGAGCTGATAACACATTGTTCATCTCCATCGATTCCATGGCCTGTAAGGGAAAGTGAACATGATCACTAACACTACATCAAAGACTGTACGGATCATTATATTCCTAAAGCTGAACTCCAGGAATGATTTTCTTCAAACTTACATTGGTCCAGCTGGATACTTCTAATCCTTCATAGCTTAATACATGGAGGGTCACTGGGGCTGCAGAAATTCACTGTAGTAGCCTGTGCTACTACAGTATAGTCAGTGCTGGTCTCTTCCAGATCTCTTCGTGTCAAAAGGAAGGGGAGAATTACATAAATATATTCGACTCATCCAACATGAGAATGCCTTGTATTCATACAAAAAAAAAAAAAAAGTAAGACATTCTCCGAATGGCGTAGGTGCCAAGCAAGAAACCCTGTGTTCAGGATGCAAGTTGCTCGGGCAGCACCCAGAAGCTCCAGTGAAGACTGTATGTAGCACAGACTACTACAGTGAATTCCCATCAGCCCTTTGGATATGAGATATGAAGGATTAGATGTAACCAAGCTGAACCAATGTAGGTTTAAAAAAAGGATAATTCTTGGAAAGCATTGTGTTTGAATACATTTTGGTTATTAAAGCCCGAATCCAGGCCAGACGTTTTTTTTTTTTAAAGACTCCCTAAGGGTTTGAAGAAAATAAATAAAAGCAGCTCTGGCTAACCTCCTTTCTGGTGCTGTCTCTGACAATGGATGCTTTTGACCAGTGTTAATTTCGTCAACTAAAACGTTTGTCATAATTTTCGTCAGCGCAATTTTTGCAATGTTCAATGTCTGTCATCTGCAGCCTGAAGGGGAATGTTCTGTTAGGATGGCGGGGGCTGGGGTTGTGTAGTTAACCCTCTAACACTTCACATTGATATATCGAGGCCCCCTGAAGGAGACCTGCTCCTTGTCAATAGGCTTCACAGCTTGTCCACTACGGGAGAGCAGCACGCTGTCTGATCTGTGCAGGATTAACCCTTTTGCTGCCAGAGCTGTTTTTGCACCCATGCTTTAAAAAAAAATCAATATTAGGCCTGAAGATTACATAAACACCCCCCTCCTCAAACATTATGTATTTTCCTAAAGCAGACAAGTTAATGTGCACTGCATGGTGGCATCATAACGCAAAGAGTTTTTATTTTTTTTATTTTAACATTACACTTCTGTCAAAAATGCAATATTTTTGTAACAAAACTTGGTTTACCTTAAAGACCTTATAATTATGACTAAATCTGCGTCTGTAGTGCACGTTCAAACCTTAATACCATAAATAATAACCTATTGGATTTTTCACTCCAGGAGTATATAAGGCGTTTGGAAATTGTGGAGAAATGCTTAAATAATGCATTACAATGTAACTAAACCCATTTGATTTTAGTCTACAAAAATTATTTTAGTCGACTAAAACACTTGCAGAATACTAAAATGGGACTAAAACTAAAATGCCATTTTAGTCTTAAGACTAAAACTAAATCAAAATTTGCTGCCAAAATGAACACTGCTTTTGACAACAAAATGCGCTCAGTCTTCCAGGACACTCACCATCATTCAACACAGAAGACCGAGGACATAAAGTGAGTGCAAGGACTTTGGTCCAACCCTCTCAGAAGGCTTTACCATGGAGCACCTTCCACTCACAGTGAAATGATGCAGATGACATAATGTCAGTGCTGCAACCTGCATCATCATCCTGATAAGATCCAAAGAGGACCCTGTGCATCTAGTGACTGCCTGAAGACATTCGAAAAAGCTAAGTGTAAAATAACATAAATAAATAAAATACACACAGGGAAGCCTCAAAGGGGTTGAGGTAGTACAGAGTGGAGTGCCAAGTTCAGGACTAACAAATTTTAGGCACCTAATACCAAAAGAGCATTTTAAATAAATAAAGTGATTTCGCGCAACTAGTGATGAACCATTCGAAATAAATTAACCTATGAGCTTCAGGAGAGTGTTTAAAATGATCTAAGGTGGAATTAAAATGAGTGATATGTTAAATATCTATCTGTGATATTAAAAAGAAATATCAAATAATTAAATGTAAATCATGAATTTCACTGTTAACGTGAGTGAAATTCATGATTTACATTTAATTATTTGATATTTCTTTTTAATATCACAGATAGATATTTAACATATCACTCATTTTAATTCCACCTTAGATCATTTTAAACACTCTCCTGAAGCTCATAGGTTAATTTATTTCGAATGGTTCATCACTAGTTGCGCGAAATCACTTTATTTATTTAAATTGTTTAGTGTTAGGTGTTACACTTATAGATTTTGCTGCACTTATATTTATATATTTTTATCACATACCCATTTTTTACTCACTAATCCATAGTAGCGCGAGAGCACTTAAATACTAAATACCAAAAGAGCATTACTTGAATGCCAGAGTGTGGCAGAGTATTGTTGTTGACAACATACACCCCACTAAAGTACTAGGCAAGAGCACCTGATAAAATGGCAATGGAAAGTAAATCATTCTTCTCTATGAATAAGAGGATTAAGCTTCAAAATACTCTGTGATAATAAAATGGATCATCTTACTGCATTTAAGTTTTGCACAAGAAAGAATCATTTTACCGTTGTTTTAAATGTAATGTAGGCACAGGATTTTACCTTGGCATTTATTTGATGGATAATCAGATCTCTTTGCTGTATTTCCTGGACATATCTTTGCATATCTTGCTTCGCTGGTTCTTTGTTATCAAGATGAGAACTCATTTTTTCTGGAGCTGCAGAGTTTCCCACCAATGCGACTTTCTCCACACCCTGATGAAAGAATGCTTTTGTTTAAGGGTTTAAAGTGAACCTGCCATCAGGTTAAATACATAGAAATTGCCATTGTCTGACACATAAGGTGCATATCAGTTACAGGGAAACAATCACCTTCACTGTGAATGAAGGGACTGCTATGGAACCAGTATGTAGCTTGTTAGGCAGGCAATTTCCAATTTAGCATAGGGACATATTCCCTTCTTTAAAACAAGTTAAACCTCAACTGAAGTTTCAAGGGAAAGATTAAGCTTTTAGTGTCTTACTATTGTTTTTCTTTGTCGAGGAGCCCCAGTGAAAGTGGAAATCCTGGGCTCTGCACTAGGCAGTGGAGGACACTGCTCTCTGTGTGGAAGCAGTGGTCTCTTGGCAGCTGTCCGATGCCCACTGTTCATAAGCTTGACTCAGCATGATGGAGGGTGGGGGTGTCTCAGACTACTGTAGAGAAACCGAAGAACTGATGTTTCTTTGCAGAAAGCAGCTATCTGCCTTGCAGCATTGTACATGACACATGATTTTCTACCTTCATTAAGACTGCTATACAAAGAAAATGAATGGTAAGAGAAACTTCAGTTGGGTTTTAAAGTGCAAACAAGAGAACAGATGTGTGCTTTACATTGCACTAGGTTTGCGACAGCTTAGTTTTTCTAAAATTGTTAATAAAGTCAGTCTAAAAGGCCTAATTAGAAAGCATTTAGCATTTACTAGTATATTCCATACCCTGAACTACAGTACACGACAGGAAGTGAGACCATGGGTTATAAGCCACTACCTTCAAGATGTTGGACAATGGCAAAGGCTTTTATAGCAAGCAATATGGAGAAATGGAGACCAGTGGGGAGGGACCTGTGTTCTGTACGGTACCTCCAAATCATAGAATTTACTGGTAAGTGAAAATTTTCATTATTCCATAAGGACGTCTCCAAGCAATAAACAGAGGGGTGAGAAAAATCATTGCAAACAAACAGGACCACAAAAAGAGAGACAATGGACCCAAACCACTCCGATGACAGCATGAAGCAGTTAGTTGTCGAAGCTAGCATCAGCAGAAGCCTGAACACCCACCCTGTAAAACTTTGAGAAAGTACAAACACATGACCATGTAGGAGCCTTGCAAACCTGAGAAAAGGATGCTTAATGCTAAAAAGTCGATGAAACACCTAGAGATATGGCAGAATGGGGAGGGAGGAAACAGTTCTTTGAACACGTAAGCCCTGGAAATAAGCAGCCTGAGCCATCTAACAATGGTAGCAGAGGAAGCAAGATGGTCCCTTTCTTGGGATCTTCAAGAGGACAAAAAGTAGGATGTTGCAGCTATGTAGACCCCAATAGCTCTGACCACATCCAGGCAGTGCAGCAAAATCTCCTTGGTGTGTTTCGGAGTAGTACAGGTGAAAGGAAGAAAACTACACTGGGGAGGAAGGAGAGTCCAGGCTCAAGATCCAACTTGTCCCTGGGAGAGACATGAACAGGCACCAACCCCGAGACACGCCTTATGGAGGTAATGGTCACCAAGAAGTTCACCTTGCTTGTGAGATCCCTTAATGGGATATCCCAAATTGGTTCAAAAGGGAGGTTTTTAAAGACATAAAAGTACTTGATTCAGATCCCAAGGAGATACAAGAGGTCAAAGTGGGGGATTTACGTGATCAACTCTTGTATTTAAACAAGTGAATGCGAAGCAAACTGTTTCTGAAACAGAACAGATAGTACTCGAAGTGGACAGATTTATGCCCTAAGAGCTAGGAAGGCCATGATGTGAGAAACAGAATATTCACAGGGGCTGAGATTCCTGCTCTCACACCAGCCAAATTAGGCCCTCCAGGTGTGATGGTAGATCCTATGAGATGCAGGTTTTATCGCCTTGAGCAAGGTAGGAATGACAGTCAGCAATACCCCTATACTTTGGGACATGAGTTTCAATAGCCATGCCATTAAGGCCAGCAAATGAAAAATTATGGTGCAACAGAGGGCACTCTGACCGGAGGTCTGGCCTATTTGGAAGAGGCTAGGGTCCGTCCGTCAGGAGTTTCTGTATCAAGTTCTCCTGGACCAATTTGGAGTGATGAGAATCACTGTACTTCCTAGATTTTGCTGAGCAGTTAAGGGATAATTTTTAATGGAGGGAATGCATACACCAGCCTGCACGAGGACCAAAGAATCACTAGAGCATCCACCATGAAGGCCAAAGGATCCCTAGAACTGGCCACAAACCTGTCCAGGTTTTATTGAATCTGGAGGCCATGACATCAAGAGGTGATGTTTCTAACAGAGCATCAGAAAGATCTCAGAGTGGTGGAAATATTTTCCTGAATCTACCCACTGGTGACTCAGAAAGTTTCCTTGTCAAATTTGCACTCCCAGTATGTAGACAGCAGAGAGATTTGGAATGTGGTTCTTGGGTAGGAAAGAATAAAGCTTTGCTTATTTCAGGGCCGCCCTGAAATAAGCAAAGCCTGTTATCAAGATGAGAACTCATTTTTAATGGAGCAGCGACTTTCTGATACTTCCTTGATGGTAGGTAGGCCACAGCCCTGGCATTGTCTTAATGGAAACCCTGACTGGGTGATCATGTTGAAGTGGAGTCCAGTGAAGGAAAGTCAAACATATGACTCCGATTTCCAGATGGGCAGCATTGACTCCAGCCAGGGCCAGGTTCCCTGTACAGACGGGGATTGTAGACCCCCATCCTGTCAGGCTTGCATCTACAGTTACAACCAGCTGTGTCAATACTAGACCTTGCTCCAATGCAGGGCAACAGCTATCACCTTGAGTGTTTTGCTGGTTTTCCCCAGTGCCATCTGCGGCATCATTAGGCCCTTTTTTTTTTTTATTATTAGTCATTGCTAAGTGAGAGGATTCCATGTGCGGCATTTACAAAATGGATGCAAAATAAGAGGGTATTAGCTTGTCTGGGATAGGAGCTGCAGTAACCCAGGCGCTGACCAATGTCCTAAGGCTGTACTTCAGGAACAGTAGGCAGTCGTGAACCAGCAGATGTCTTTCTTGCGTACTTAGCGAAAATGGTGAGTGAAAATGCATAATGCAACAAGGTCACTATCCGAGCAGCAACACTGTGTTGGAAAAACCCACCAAATTAGAAAAAATAACACTACCTACCGCTAACATAGTAGAAAAATTTACAAAGAGGGAAAAACAAAGTAAATAAGAGCCAAAATGTAAAACTAGACCAAGTCACAATTACAGGGAAGCCCTGTGTTACCCGACACAAGCTGCAGGTTCCCGGAGAGAACCAACCCCCTTGTGGTGTGGCATACCCCATCTTCATGGACCAAGGCCCCAGACCTCTATAGCCCCATGCTGCCAACTACCTAGGTCGCAACATATGCCAAGGTGCACACTGAAAGCAGGATCCATTACAGGCTGGCCCCACTAGTGTGGGGTCCAGGTACAGTTCTTATGATGTACATCAAAAAGTAACCCAATCTGGAAACTTCTAGTGAGCCCTAAGGCAATGAGCACTTGGATCTTGATAGAAATATCAGTTGAAATCATGAAATAAAAAAGGAATGTTTAGAAAAATGTCTCCATATAAAAGACTCACAGACTCATATAAGACTCACAAAGTGGGCACGGTTATATTAGGGTGCACTGGCAGCATTCCCAGCAAAGATTTTGCCCCAGCATCCAATCACCTGAAGGAAGCAGCATATAACCCATTGGTTAAGACTACAAGCCCTGTACTGTACGACTATACAGTTAGAGAACTGTATAGATATAAAGTTTAAAAGTTTTTATGTTTTTTTTTTTTGCTGGATGTCGGTGTTACTTAACTCCTCCAGCTTCTGTCTCTGGCTTTTTAAAATGTAGTAATAGGTAAAAGAATAACCTGGTATTAAAATATCAAAACGTCTAAACAATGATTTAAGCCCTACCTTTATGCCATCTAACACACTGCCAAATACGGCAATTTCCTGGTGTTTGTGCAACTCTTTATCAGCAAGAGCGGCGTTAAACTGAAGACGAAGGGCTTGTGCTTCAGCTATCAGAAAATTTTTCTCAGCTCTGAAAAGAGAAAAACATAATATGAGTATGTGATACATTTGTTTATGGAATCAGAGAACAGTGATCCTAGCAGCCACAAAGACAAAAGTATTCAAATGCGATTTTTTTTCATTCTGCTGCTCTTGAAAGGCTAAACAAAATATGACTTACACAAACAATGAAGATGCTGAAGAATAACCCAGACAATACAATCTAGGCTACATAAACTGTAAAGAACTGTCAAAAATCTATAGAAAAAAAAACAAAACATGCAAATGTGCCAAACAAAGCAGAATGTAAAATGCATTGGTTCATTATTGACATGGCATGGATTTTTTTTAGTTCAGGAAATCTATACTCCCCCCCCAGCCTCATAATAAAACCACAGCAGCTATTACAGAAAAAGCAATAATTTCTTCATGCTGCTATCAGGCATTCTGACGAGGGTAGTATCAGCTCGGAAAGATTTTACCCCCTTTGTGACCAGGCCATTTTTTGCTATTCAGTACTGCTCTACTATAACTGGTAATTGCTCGGTCATGCAAAGCTGTACCCAAGCAAATATAAAAATATATAAAAAAAATTTTCACACAAATAGAGCCTTCTTTTGGTTGTATTTGATCATTAGCGGGTTTTTATTGTTTGCGATGAACAAAAAAAAGACCAAAAATTAAAAAAACAAAACAAAAAAAAACATTTTTTTTTACTTTCTGCTATAAAACATACCCAATAAATGGAAAAAAAAAGCCTCTTGGGCAAGTAGATACCAGGAGGGTGGCTACAAACTTCTCATGCGGTGGTACAGCTAGAGTCCAGACACCTGGGCATCACAGTGGTGTAGTGGGTAGCACTCTCACCTATCAGTAAAAAGGGTCGCTGGTTCGCATTCCAAGCATGACTCTACCTGCCTGGAGTTTGCATGTTCTCCCTGCGTGGGTTACCTCTGGGTACTCCGGTTTCCTCCCACACTCCAAAGACATGCTGGTAGGTTAATTGGCTTCTGTCCAAAATTGGCCCTAGTATATGAATGTGAGCTGGGGACCTTGGATTGTGGGCTCCTTGAGGATAGGGACCAATGTGAGTATGCAATGTATGTGTAGAGCGCTGTGTAAATTGATGGCGCTATATGGGTACCTTAAATAAATAATGATATAATAGATGAGCATCTTAATGAGACACAATGTACAGGGATAGGGACAATTGTAGACATTGGATGGACTGGTGTCTTTATTCAACCTACTATGTAACCTGCTGGGTGCTGTGGGGAGTCTGTTGGAACCCTTTTTCATATCTTTTGGGAATGCCCTAAATTAAACAGTTTCTGGGATGAGGTAGAATCCACAATTAAGATCCTGATGGGGATTTCACTTAAGAAACCAGTGGCTTATCTGTTAAACGATACATCGCTTTCCAACAAGAAATTTAAGAACTCATTACTCAGGCATTTACTTACAGCAGCTAAGGCCCGCATCCCGGCTTTATGGAAATGCACAAATCCCCCTACAGTAGCTCACTGGCGGGCGAAAATTGCAGAAATCCAGGTCATGGAAAACGCTACAGTAACATGTTACACCCTGAATATGGGTGTAACATGTTACAAAAGGTGAGCTTATCCTTTCATTGTTGCAAGGGAAGTTTCTCCGAAGCTTTGTGAATGTGGTGAAGCTTCATTTTGAAAAAAATACCCAACTATGTTCAAGGAAAAGAACTAAAAAAAAAAAAAAACAAAAAAAACAGCATTTTTGCTTGCACACGATTAGATAAGTTGGAAGAGCTTTACCTTATACACTAAGCTCCTCGAATAATTCTCTTGCAAATTGCAACTGCACTTGCAAAGTGAACAATTTCCCTTTAATTAATTCAACTTCATTGTCTATGTTTTTGACACACAAACACTGAGATCCATTTTAACATAATTCCTGGCTCTATTCATGTCCACCTGGGAGTTTTGGGTGTTCCAGCAAATCCTGTCATTTTCTCCATAATATTAAATAGATAATCAAATCCAGCAGGCTAAGTGGGAACCCTTTATAATCTGCAAAGCAGGTGTGCAGAGTTGGGAACTCAGCGAGGAGGTCTCATCAAAACAGTCCAGAGAAATAGAAGATACTGTCAGATGGTTTAACTCTTCAGCTTCTACCAAACAATGGCATTTCAGTTTTGGGCAAAACGACCCTTAAAAAATGCACTGATAGCCTTGAGGACCAGGTGTACAGAAGACCAATTTATATGCAGATTATTATTATTTTATTTTTTTTAACTCACATTTAGCAGTCCTTTATAAATGAACAGTGACATTTTTGGCTCAGAATACTCATAACATAGGAATATATATACCTCAGTTCAGGCAGCTCAGACTGATAGCCTGTGATTTCTTTTTCCAATTTCTCCTGTAAAGATAAGGATTCCTGCAATAGTCTCTCCAACTCCTGCACTTTTTTCCTCAGTTTCAGGGACTCAACCGCTGAGCTCTTCATCGTCTCTGCCACCTAATGGAAGAAAATTAGCATTAAACTTACAATATATAGGACAGGACTAAGTATGTTAACCAGTGCAACCAGACAATGGACATAGGATGACAACTATCCCAGACAAGGGACATAAGTATCTACTAACTTGCATTATTCAAGGCGACCAGACAAGGGATAAGACATCTATCATCCTGCAACACAGTGGCTTAGCCCTTCCGCCTGGCAGGACTTGGTTCGTTGGTTTGAATCCCAACCACGGCACTACCTGCCTGCAGTTTTCATGTTCTCCCTGTGCCTGCGTGGGTTTCCTCCAGGTACTCGGATTTCCTCCCACAATCCAAACGCATGCCGGTAGGTGAATTGGCCCTAGTGTGTGTATGTATGAATGTGAGTTAGGGACATTAGATTGTAAGCTCCTTTAGGGCAGGGACTGATGTGAATGTATAATATATTTGTAAAGTGCTGCGTAAATTGTCGGCGCAACACAAGTACCTGTAATAATAACTATCCAGGTCAACCAGACAAGGGACACAAGACATCCACTATATCTTATATGCCTGTGCTGATCAACATCTGGGCATTAGTGACATAGTAGTCACTGACACCAAAGACAAGTTAAAATTCAAGACAAAAAAAAATCAATAATTCAGATACAAATCCTGCCAGGTCTCTTACTTTGTGCCCAATGGGGAGATTTACCATTACTTTCTCTTAGGGTGGTCCACCATCAGAAGGACAAAACGTTATGAGAAAAACACTCCAATTGGAAAAAGGATGGGAAAAAAAAAAGTTTTGAACCTTTTAGAGGCTTCTTATGTTGACATGTCCGTGTGATAATCATTTCCCTCATTTCTTATTTTGAGGTCAACAGAAAAGGAAGTGAGATGAAATCTCCCCACAGGGATCTAAAGCAGTAACAAAGACCCAACAAAAGTCCTGTCTCTTTCCCATTGTATCCAAAAATTATTCAGTCAATATTTTTTTTGGGTTCTATTGAGGAGCTTTTCCTTCCTGTGACACAACATAAAGTGAAATGAAATTACCCCAGTGTGAAAGAAATCCCCTCTTGTTGCCACGGCAACAAGTTTCCCTATGGGAAGATATCTCTTGCTTTTTCTGGTGACAACTAAACATTTGGATTTCCCATCACGTTCAGTCCCAATGGCGATGGTCTTCAAGACAGAGAGTTTAAATATTCCCAGCGGGTCGGAGACACCGATGAAAACCTGCCAGAGCTTCTAGCCTCTAACCACTATCCAAAACTGAAACAGAAATTTCAATCATGGTTTATTTGTAACAATTGGGTAATGGATGGGTGCAGGAACCCAAGGCCACTCTGTTGCTTTGTTAAAAAAAGAAAAAAAAAAAAAAAAAAAAAACTCATCACAGCACCAGCTAGAAAGAAGAAGCGATTTACTCATCTGTCCCACAGCTCATTACTTTGGCTTTCTCTGTGTTCTTGCAGAGCAACTACTTTTTCACATCCGACTACCAGAAGTGTTGAATTTCTGGTCCCCAGCAGCACACGGATTCATCTCACCGGCCTTTACATCACTACAGGGACACAGTAGTGACAAAGGGTTCAGAGGAAGGAACCACTGTATGCGGAAGGGGCTACAGGCATCTGACACACACCAAAGTGTTAGATGTAAGGATTCTTTATGTGACTGTAGCTGTTGAACAGAGTAAAGACGAGCAGCGGGACAAGTGTATAAAAAACGTATATAAACACTTCATTTTGAAAATGGTACTGTTAGATTTACAACTAAGCAAAAGATTCCATGAAGAGATGTGAGAATTGTGTGATCTCATGACAGATTCCCACCAACCATAATCAATCATTTGCAGTTGAAAAAAATGTGCAGTTATTTTTTTTTACTTCAAGCCTGTAAAGCATCGCACCTACGATCAGCAGATTGCGGGTGCCATGCAGGACTCCTGCAGACTTGTCTGTGTATCTGTCTGCTCATGCCTTGTATGGGCAGATATACACACTGACAGAAAGAGAGAACTACCAGAGCGCTGAACAGCGCCATGGTAGGTCATCGAAACTACAAGCCGACAGCCGCAAAGGCTGATGGTACTTGTAGTTTCCCATTCACAGAGCACTGGGAATGAATGACATGGCCGGGCGGGTGTAGCCCCACATGGCCATGTTGTTTTTAAACAGTGACAGCGGGCGCCTGGAGAAGGTGCCTGCTTACTATCACTGGGGAGGTAGGGGGAGAGGCTGCAGCTGCTGGAACATGTTATATGTTCCACGCTAAGGGTGGAACATGTTCCATAAGGTGAACTTATCCTTTAAATCTCAACTCCAGTCAGAACATTTTTTTTTAAAGTGTATAAAAAGCGAAACGTTTCATTTTTCAGTAAATGTACAGTTTACAATGACGAAACATGCACAAGAATAGGAGAGATTAATTTTTAAGTAACAAACAAGTATTTTTATGAGCATGCCCACTTTGCTAGGAACAGACAGTCATGGCATTTTAGAGGACAAAGATTAGTTTAAAGGGGCAGTAATAAAATAGTTGCTTGTCAGTTGTAAATTTTTTTTGGGTTTATCAGCTGATGCTATTTTTTTTTTTTTAAATCATTTAAAATGTAAAAACATCTTTATTTCACAAATATTTATTACATTTATACAGTGGGGAAAATAATGATTTGATCCCCAGCAAACTTTATAAGTTTGCCCACTTACAAAGAAATGAATGATCTATAACTTTTTTTTATCATAGGTGTATTTTAAATGATAGAGACAGAATATCAAACAAAACTCCTGAAAAAAAAACACATGATACAAAGGTTATAAATCGAGTTGCAGTGAGTGAAACAAGTAATTCATGCCCAAGCAAAACGACTTAGTACTTGGTGGAGAAACCCTTGTTGGCAAGCACAGAGGTCAGACCTTTCTTGTAGGTGGTTACCAGGTTTGCACACATCTCAGGAGGGATTTCCCTAAATCCTTAAAGGTTTCTTGGCTGTCACTTGGCAACTTGAAGTTGCAGCTCCCTCCATAATTTTTTATAAGACTATGGTCTGGAGACTGGCTAGGCCACTCCATGACCTTAATGTGCTTCTAGAGCCACTCCTTTGTTGCCTTGGCGGTATGTTTTGGGTCATGGTCATGCTGGAAGACCCATCCCCGAGCCATCTTCAGTGTTCTGGCTGAGGGAAGAAGGTTCTCATCTAAGATTTTACAGTACATGGCCCCATCCATTGGTTCCTCGATGTGGGACCAATAATGTTCCACCTCTGTGCTTGACTGTACGGATGGTGTTCTTAGAGTCATAATCAGTATTTTCCTTCCTCCAAACACGGCAAGTCGAGTTAATGCCAAAGAGCTCACCACAGCACTTTCTTTACATCATTTAGATGTTCATTGGCAAGCTTCAGATGGGCCTGTACATGTGCCTTTTTGAGGAGGGGGACTTTGCAGGTGCTGCAGGATTTCAATCTATGGCGGCATATTGTGTTACCAATGGTTTGTTTGGGGATTGTGGTCCCAACTGCCTTGAGTTCATTCACAAGCTCCTCCTGTGTAGTTCTGGGCTGATCCCTCACTTTTCTCATGATTATCCTTACCTAATGAGGCAAAATCTTGCATGGAGCTCCAGACCGAGGGCTGTCGATGGTTATTTTGTATTTCTTCCATTTGCAAATAATCGCTCCAACAGTTCTTGCAGATGGTCTTGTAGCCCATTCCAGCCTTGTGCAGGTCTACAATCTCGTTCCTGGCGTCCTTTGACATCTTTGATCCTGTTCATGATGGTGAGGTATGAACGGATGAAAGAGATTCTGTGGACAGGTGTCTTTTATACATATAACCAGTTGTCTTAACACCTTCTTAAATGGACAGGACTAATCTGTGTACCACATGAGCACATACTGTAGCCAGTCTGTGGGAGCCAGAATTATGGTTGGTAGGGGATCAAATACTTATTTTACTCACTGAACTGCAACTCAAGTCATAATATTTGCATCACGTGTTTTTTTTTCTGGATTTTTGGTTGATATTCTATCATTTAAAATACACCTTTGATAAAAATTATGGACCCTTCATTTCTTTGTAAGTGGGCAAACTTACAAAATCTGCAGGGGATCAAATAATTATTTTCCCCACTGTATATGACACAGCATTTCCCAGAAAATGAAAGTCAAGCACTACCTTTACAGTTTTTGGTAGATGGTGTTAAAAGTCAGGTCTATGCTTGGCGCTCCAGTAGTTGGCAACAATTGGTAAATATTGAAAGGATAAGTTCACTTCTTGTAAAAGGTTATGTTACACCTATATTTCGGGTGTAACATGTTATAGATGCCATGGCCCCCCTGCACCCCGATCCGACATTTTGACCGCCAGCAGGGATCTTCTCCCCCTGCTCGCTGTTACAATCTAAAAAAAAAAAAATGCTCCGCCCACTGCATCGTTCATTCACAGTGTTTGGTGAATGTGAAAGCTACAAGTATCGCCAGCCTTAGCAATACCCAACGTGTGTGGTTTAAATGCCCCTTACATAATTGGGCGTGACCTACGTATGCTTTTGCGTGCGAGCACCAGGGGGTGGGAAATCTGTACTTTTTTTATTTTATTTTTTTATGGTTTAATTATATTTACACTTTCCCTTTAAATTTTAATTTTTTTTTATCATTTTTATTCCTATTGCAAGGAATGTAAAAATCCCTTGTAATAGGAATAGGGTATGACAGGTCTTCTTTAAAGAGAGATCTGGGGTCTGTAAGTCCCCACATCTCTCCTCTATGTTGGAAAGCTTGAGGAAAAAAAAAAAAAAAATTGATCTCAGGCTTTCCAGCTAAAAAGTGGCAGTGTTTACATGTCCGAGGGTCAAAGATGGCCAGGGACAATCTGGTCCATGGCTAGCTCTATGGTAAACCGCCCCCTCCCGACATCTATAAAAGCAATCAAGCAGCTAAACAGCCACTATGATGGCTTTTAATTTGCAGGGAATCGCCAGCTGAAAAAAAGATACGGTATCTGGATGATGCCTATAGCTGTATCATCCAGATATCTCCAATCAAAGTTCACAATGTCATTTAACATCAAGCCAGTGGAAGTGGTTAAACACTCACATGCAATATTTTATACCTAGCCAGTTAATAGCTAAATATTTAACGAATCATAGCACACACATATGGAAAGGTTTACTTTCTGCTTAGAAATAAAAAAAATAAAAAAAGACTTCATCATATATGAATTGCACTATTAGTAATTGTAGGTAAAAACTAGATCCAAGCCCTAAAATACAATTATAGGCAGCATGAGCAAATCTTTCATTGTCTGTTGCCTTTCCTAGAAGATATTGGGTGGGAGTACTATGAATAACTACTGTAATATCGTCTATCAAACAATAACATGATGAAGTTCATGCATCGGCTGAAACTTTCAAGATAAAAATGGCACAAAATATATGTAATAAATATACCTGAGTTAATTTATCAGGCTGTGATCTGTTTGTGGCAAGGTAATCCGATTCCATGACTTCGGGAGGCTGATTAACAGAAGTGATGCCTTGCATGGACTCTCGAACTATGGTGGGTTCCTTGAGTTGATGTAATAATCTCTCTCGATCATGTTGTAGACTTGCCATGGCCTTGGAGAAAGCATCAACCTGTTGCTTGTAGGCAGCACACTCCGTAGATAGCCTAGCGATTTCTGATTCCCTGCTTATTAAAAGGTTACACACGGAATCTATTTCGGCAACCAGCATATCGATTGTTATTAGATTTTCAGCAGCAAGAACAGCTTCATCAACTAAGGCGTTCTTTTTCAGCAGGCTGTAAAGTTGGAACTTAAAATCACTAAGCAGTTTTTCCAGATCCTCACCACGGATCTTTTCCGATTTTAGTTCAGAAGCATACCTCCACTGCAGCTCTTTAAAGTCCCCTATCAAGGAATCTCGATTGTTCTGTAAGGCAGCCATTGCTTTACCAAAAGACTCATTCTGAGATTTAAGCTCTTTATTTTCAAGCAACATGTCTAAATATGTCTTTTCAGTCTTTTCTGCAGTCTTACTGCTTTCACTACCCATGAGTAAGGTGTTTTGCCCAAAGGCCACAATATTGTGGTTAAATTTGTCCTCAAAGTCCTTTATTTGGCCATCAGCATAATTTTGTAAATCCTTTTTCTTACTGGTTTCAAAAATAATTTTCTCTTTGTTGATTGTAGCAATGAGATCTTCCTGGTCTTTGACTTTAGTGATCAGTTTCTGTTTTTCCAGCTCTAAGGCCTCGGCAGAGCTTTGTTGTGCTACAGACACATTGTGTAACTCTCTGTTTTGCTTTTCAAGATCACATTTTTCTTGTTCTAAATTCTTGATGTGTTCCAGTTTCTGTCTCAGTAACTCTTTTAGCTGGTGGTCTTTTAGAGACAATACTTGGTTAAGGTCTTCTCTGTATCGAATAAGTTGTGCACCCAGCATGGCATTCTCAGCATTGAGGTCATCGACCCGATTTAAAACATTTCTGAGTTGTGCTTTCAGAGCACTGTTTTCAGCAGAGGTGGAGAGGATGATATTGTCTTTTTGACTTAGTACTGATTCGTTGCGTTGATGTATTTTCTGTAGTTCCGAAAATAGTTGGTCTCTATCAGTTTGCAGAGAAGACATTGATTTTCTAAAAGCTTCAATTTCATTTGACAGCAAGACTTTATCATGAACAGCTTTTTCATAAGTCACTTGAAGATTCTGTAGTTCTTTTTCTAGCTTCTCACATTCCATGTCTGACTTTTCCTTCTGTGCTTGGACATTGGATAAACGCTGCTCATACTCTCCTTCTTGCTTCCTAGATTGGCTTTGTATTTCTTCTAAATAACTATATATTTCGCCACCTTTTGCAGAAATTAACAACGATATCTCTTTGTCTTTATTATTGATAATTTGTTTCATATGCTCAGACAGGATGACCTGTTTTTGGACATCTGCCCTAATTGTCTCACATTCTAATTTCAGTTGTTGAAATTCCTCTTCTTTATTTGACAGAGCAATTTGCAAAGCCTTCAAGTCATCTCCTGGGCTTCCTGACACCTGTTGGTGAGAAACCTGCTCTAATTTTAATTTTGGCGGGGCTTCAGCTCTAGACTGAGAAACTGGTTCAGGCTCTTTCACCTCTCTTTTTACACCATTACTGTATACTTCTATACTTCTGTTTGAAGGGCTTCCTTGAACTAAATTATTCAGAGACTTTGTGATCCCGCCAGAGCCTGCAGTTCCTGCTGACATGTTTTTTCTGTCCACATTTTGAGCTGGATTATCAACTGTCCATTTACCATTGATCCCCCTAAATTCTGCACGCCCGGTTTTCTGATTATTGGCATGTTCCAGTGAGCATTCCTTATCTGTGAGTTCTCTGTTCAGGAACAAAACCTCATTTCTCACTTGAGTTAACTGAGCTGATGTATGTTCAAGTTCTTTCTTAAGAATTTCATTTTGGCTGTTAGATTCCTTAATAGTGCCTTCAAGATCTAATATTAACTCCTGAAATCTTATTGAATCTTGTTGAAGTTGATTAATCTCTTGCTGCTTCTCCCTGAGAAGTTCTTGCAATTCTTTTGATTTGCTTTTTGTTCCTCTATTATCATCCTGAGCAGATTTTACTTTCTCTTCTAAGTCTCGAAGAACATGCAACTGCTGCTGTTCTCTCTCACGAATAATATTGTTTTTCTCACTCCTAAGATATTCTACCTGCTGGCTGAGAACATTGGTTTGTGCCTGGAGAGTCTTAAATTTGTCAGAGAGCAAACTGTTGTTTTTAACAGCTTTAAGTAATTCTGTCTCCATACTTTCTCTCTCATTCTTCACCGTACAGAACTGCTCCTGTATATTTTCAATCTCATCTAACAAAAGTGCCTTATCGTCCTCCAAAATTTTTACTTTCTCCTCCAGGTTAATTTTTTCGAGCTGCATGTTATTTATGTCACTTTCTAATTTCCGGAGGGCTTCGTTCTCTTGCTTAAACAAATCCTCAGAAGACCTTACTTTTTCTAAAAGGTTGTCCCGTTGAGCTTCAACCTTCATAAAGCTTTGTTCGGTTTCCTCCAGCTTAATGCTTAGCTCTTTGATGTTCTTCAACAGCAATTCATTTTCAGAACTCATTTCTGAAATTTTAATCTCCATATCAGACTTGTACATTTTCATGTCCACTTGCAATTTATCCAAGGCGGTTTTAATAATAAATAAGCTATTGTTTTCTTTTTCCTTATTTTCAAGACATAACTTCAGGTTTTCGCAAGATTCTTGTAAATGTCTATTTTCTTCTAGAAGTTGACAATTCTTCTCAGCTATTTCATCAAACTGAGATGCCTTCTCTACTATAACTGGTATACCATCTGCTTCTTGATTTAGTTGATTTATTTCTGCATCTTTGCATTCCAACATAGCTCTAAGTTTGACTATGTCTTCCTCATTCTCCTCAATCTGTCTTGACAAAACTTGATTTTCATTCTGAAGGTCATGAATCTTAATTAAAATGTCATGCTTTTCTTTCTTTATTATGTCTATGACTTGCCTCATTTTATCAATTTCATCGCTTACATTTTCATATGCCTGCAGCAGAGACTCGTACTCTTTATTTAATTCACCATGCTTGGCTTTCCATTCTGTCAACTCAACTGTCTGTGAATCCTTAAGAGAATTTAGTTGAAAGGAAAATGCTTCTTTTTCCTGAACAATTGTCTCCATTGTAGATTTAAGGCTTTCACAAGCAGCAGAAAGACTCTCATTATCCACTAAAAGTCTTTCGTTCTCTGAGAGGAGGTCCTTGTTTTTATCAGTGAGTAAGGTATTTTCCAATTCATGCTTTTCTTGAATTTCTTCAAGGGAATGCTTAAGTGCACCTGCTTCAAGATTAAGAGATTCAACAGTCTGTTTCAGTGCTTTGTTTTCTTTCAGTAAGTCTTTGCGGGACACCAATGCTGCCTGAAGCTTTCTCTGGATGTGCTCTTTGGAGCTGGACTCTTCTGACATGTTCCTCTTGTGTTCCTGAGCAAGATCATCCATGGCTTTATTTGTTTTCATAACCTGATTCTCAAATTCCTCAATAATTTTTTGCTTTCTTAGACAATCTTTGCATGTGAGCTGAGCACATTCTCTTGTTCCTTGTAGGTTATCCGAAGCAGGTTTTGTTTCAGGAACCACTTGATTAAGATCAGGACTACTTGAGAGCAGAGTGCTGTTGGACTGTATAATTATTTCTTCCTCTTTTCTAGAATCTATTTGTTTTGTTCTAAAAACTGATAATTCCACATGTGCCTTTTCTAACTTAGAAATGCATTCTCCCAGCTCTTCCTTCATTTGGTCATAATCAGTGCGCAATTTATTTGCTTCCTCCTTACGCTCCTCTAATTGCTTGCACAATCTTTTTATCTCTTCTCCAGATGTTCGTACATTTATTTGTAGGGAATCCTTTAAAACAGTAATTTCTTTATCTTTTTCTAACAATTCAAAGACTCCTACTTCAAGTTCATTCTTAAGTTTGGTTATTTCCATTTTATGCACCTGGCAATCTTCAAAACACATATCCTTTTCTTTGCTTATCTGCTGAATGTTGAGCTCAGCACTCTCCTTCATCTTTCTAGATGCCTCAATCTCTTTCTGTAACACACAAATTTCATTTTTCATAGCTTCAAATGTTTCTACATTTATCGACTGAGAGTCCATTGCAGCCTTCAAGGAGCAGGTTTCCTCCTGCCTTTTTTCCAAATCATGGGATAGTCTTTGTATTTCATTTTTCAGTAACTGGATCTCACTCAATAACTGCACTTGTTCAGAGCTCATCTTTAGCAACTCTTCATCCTTCTCATGGAGACATGCTTTTAGTTCAAAATTTAAATGTTCATATTCCTTACTGTTCTCTAATTTATGAGAAACCTCTTCAATTTTGTGCCTTAGTTGATCTACTTGCTTGTCTTTGTCGGCCAACTCCAGTTCTTTATGTAAAACCAGTGCTCCTTGGGCTTCAACCTGGCTTTGCAGAGAAAATGCTTGCTCTCTTTGTTCCTTGTACTCCATACATGTTGTCTTGTAAGCAAGCTGCAACTCCGCATATGTTTTCTGTAACAGCTCAAACTCTTTTACACTCCTACTAAGACTTTCTAACAGAGCAGCATGTTTTTCTTTACTCTCCACATTTCCTTGGGTGCATAAAAGTGAAGCATGGACATTATTATGAACAATCGTGTTTTCTGTATGTGCAAATGATCCTTCAATAGAACTCGATTCTGGAGTGACTGAGATTCCAGCAGTAGGTGATGGATTTGGTGACACCTGGTGAGAGCCGGTAGGAGTTTCTGATTTTCCATGAGCCTTTTCAAGGCAGGATTTAAGGTTTTCTAGATTTTCTACTAGATGAGAATTTTCTTCCTCTAAAGTCTTAAGCTTTTCTTTTAATGCGTTTTTAGTCTGAGAAAAGCTATGTTCTTTCTCCTGCATGGTTTTTATATATTCCTGAATCATGCCATCTTTCTCAGAGAAACCCTGCTGTAATTCAGTGATCTCATTTTGGAGTCCTACCACAAGATTTTCTTTTTCTGAGAGCGCCCTGTAGAGCTCACTCGTTTGTGCATCTTTCTCTATAATCTGTTGCTTATAAAGTTCAATGTGAGACTGTAGATCCTCCTTCTCCATTATAACGGTCTTTAGTCTGCCATTTAACTCTTCAACAGTTTTTTCAAGTTCCAACATTTTGAACTGTTCAACATTTAAATCATCTTGCTTGCTTTGCTCCAGTTTCTCAAGTTTTTGCATTAAATCTTTCCGAATGACTAAAGCCGCCTGCAGCTTTCTTTTCAAGTTTTCCCTTTCTTTATTAAATTTCTCCAATTGGAGGTCCTTCTCATTGGATAAATTGCATAAAAATAGTTCTTTATCAGCTAGTATCTGTTCAGATTGATGTAACTTCAGTTCATGGGCTTGAAGCTTCTCTGACAATTCAGATATTTGCAAGAGGCAAGAATTTTTCTCAGACTGCAAATTCTGAAGTTCTAAATTCAACATGCTTTTCTCAGATGAAAATTTGACCATTTGATTTGACATCGATTCCATGACCTGCATCAGGGAAGAATCTTTTTCTTTAACTTGGTCACCTAGTGTGGAAATTAACTCTTTCTGTTGGCTGAGCTGCAGGTTCATATTCTGAGCAACTGAGTCTTTCATTCTGACCTCTTCTACAAGTTCCAGAGCTTTAGCTTTCTCTTCACTCACCGTCAGTTGACTTTTCTGTAGTTCTTCCTTAGTCAACTTTATTTCTTCCTCCAAACTTGCAATATGTCTGCCCATCTGTGCCAAAACCTCCTCCTTTTCTTTTAAGATATTTTGCTGTTGGGCTAAGGATTCTTTAGCAGCTGCCAGTTCACCCACAGCATAATCACTGCCAAGTTTTTCTTCTTTAATTTTTTGCAACTCAGCTTGCAAAATTTGACTTTCTTTCTCATATGTAACAATTGCTTGAGATTTATGATCAAGATCCTGGTCTCTTTCCTCAAGCAACTTCATGAACTCTGCCACTTTTGACTTGTAATCCAAAGCCTTAGACAACATTGATGAAAGTTTTTCTACATTGCCACTGTAGCTCAACTGTTGGTCACATGAATTGTATTCTGAAATGTTCTCATTACTTAACACACATAACTGGTCCTCTACAAAACTCAAGTCTTTTAGCATACTTTGTACTTCATTCTCCTTTACTTTCAGTATATTGTCTAAGCTGCTGTTCTGTTCCCTAAGTACTGCATTTTGCTCATTTACTCTTTGATACTCTTTTTCTGATTGTTGCTTCAATTCACTAAGATTGCATTCTAGGGTTTCTAGACAGACTTTCAAAGCATGGATTTCTTCAGCTTGTTCACTAACCTGCTTCTGGAGATCTGCTTTGTCGGACTTCAACTGATGCAGGACTCGTGCGTCTGAGCCAATGCGTTCTTCTGATTCCTTCAGCTGGTGCTGAAGCTTTTCTTTCAGTTGCATTATAGTTTCTGCTTTTTCAAACAGCTGCTTTTCCAATGTGGACAACAAGGTGTCTTTTTCTGTCAGAGACATCTGCCAGATTGCTTCCAGATGCAGCTTTTCTTGCTTTGCAGTCTCTAGTTGTTGTTGGAACTGTTCTTTCTCAAACACAGTCATATTTCGAGCTTGTAGTAACTCTGAATTTAAACTTTCCACATCATGCTTAAAGTTTTCAATAAGCTGACTCTGTAAATTAAAATTTTCCTGTAGGTTGTGGCTTAATGAGATGCTTTCCTCTTTTTCTTTCGTTAATGCATGCATCTGAATTTGGGTCTCTTGATATTCTCTGTTCAGTTTTTCTAGTTCAGCTTTTAAGACTTCCGCTGCTTTCTGAAGCTGAGATATGACTTCATCTTTCATTCTGAGCGTGTCCGAAATACTTCTGACATTAGAATTACCTTTGTCTAGCTCTTCTCTTAGAAGACTGACCTCACTGGTAAAGGCTTGTACATTGCTTTCCAAAACTTGACACCTAGCATCCTTTTCATCTGCAGTGCTTAGAAGTTTAGAAATTTCATTTTCCTTTTTGATAAGCGACTCTGCAAGCTCTTGTTTGCGGTCATGGAGGGAAGTGTATTTTTCCTGCAAATTCTGCACTGCATTTTCTTTCTCAACAATGGACTGCTGAAGATCTTTAATTGTGTTATTAAGCTCGCTGACTGAGTTCTGGAGATGTGACACTAATTTTGTCTGCTCCACTAATTGAGTATTTAACAATTCTTGCTTTCCCAAAATGGAGGTTTCCTGTTCTTTTATGGAAACCTTCAACTCATTTAACGCATTGTTCTGTTTTCTGTTGGCTTCCTCTAAATCTGTAATCTGCTGAATCAACATATTGCATTGTCCTTCTTTATCAGTTAGCTTCTGTTTTAATGCATCACATTCTTTTAAAGAATTTCTTATTGTCAAATCTTTTTCTGACACAGACGCCTTATACTGTGCGTTTTCCTGAGTTAACACTTCAATATGGGTCTTTTGCTCCTCTAAAGAGTCCTGAATCTCAGAAAGCTGAGTTTTCAGATTGACATAAGCATCTACCTTCTCCTTCAAACATTCATCCTTTTTGGTTAAAGCATTATTTAATTCATCTAAGTTGTCTCTTAGATTTTTCAACTCAGAATGAAGGTTGGAAATTATCTCCATATGTTCGGACAGCTGTGTTTTTAACAAACCTGCTTCCTCACTTTTATCTTTCAACAGTTGCATCTGCTGCGTCAATCTCTGCATCTCCTGCTCTTGGTCTTTAATTTTCTGCTGCTGTAGAGCGCACTCTGAAAGTGAACTCTGTAGCTTATTTTGTAAAGCAGAGATAGTCTGTAAATAGTAACCTTCTCCTTCCAGTTTCTTCTCAACCTGCTGGAATAATTCTTCTTTCTGTGAAAGAAGTGCTTCCTTCTCTTTAACACTGCAAAGCAGAGACTGTTTCTCAAGTTGGATTGTGTCAATCTGATCCTTCAAAGATGCAATATTATGGCCCTGTTGTGATAAATGTGAACTGAGAACATTGACCTCTTCCGTTTTACTGCATATGTTGGCATTTAGCAACTCCATGTCAGAATTCATTTTTTCCCTTTCTGAGATTAACAAGCTTACTTGTTGTGTTAAGGAGTCTACTACTGATTGATGGTGAACCACTTGTGACTGGAGGGTGTGACACTGACTTTCTAGATTCGAGACAGACAGCATGGAGGAGTCTCTTTCTAGTGTTAACTTCTCAACATCCTTGCTACTTGTGTTTAATCTTTCTTGCAGTGTTGTATTTTCTTTAATTCTATGGCTGAACTCCTCTTGGAGCTTGGCCATTGCTCTAGTTAATCCTTCTATGTCCTCTGTGCGTTTTAGATTAGTCTCTTTAAGAGTCTTTTCTTCATTCTGTAGCTTCTCTAACTTTGAAGTCAAGTCCTCCAGATGCGAATGCTTTGCAGCAAGCAATATATCTTTCTCTTGCAATGCCTTCTTTTCATTTTGCACAGCTTTGGTTAATTCTTCCACTTGCTTTTGCACGAGTGCAATTGTTTCTTGTTGTTTTTTCACATTTTCACATGTAACATTATAATTATCCACTGTGACCTTGAGTTTATCTTCCTTTTCATGAAGGTTCCTCTGAGCTTCTGCTAGATCATTTTCAAGAGACTGTATTTGACTCTGTAACTTATGAGACACCTCCAGCTCTTCATGTAACTGACTCTTTAACCTAAGGCATTCCTTTTCTCTCTCTTGTAACTGTGCTGCAAATTTGCTGTTATTTTTGGAATTCTGAGCAGAAATGTGTTCAATTCTTGCAAGCAGTTCTTCCTTAGCAGCTGAAAGACTGGAAATATTTTTCTGCTCTTCAGATAGCTGACGCTCTGTTTCTGACAATTTAGTTTGGACATCATTTAAAGTCTGATTCAAGTGAGAGATTTCTGAGTCTTTCTGGCTGACTTCTGCCAGTAATTTTTCCTTCTCATTGCACAAATGTTTATTTTGATCATCTAAGCTCTGAACCTTTTTACCCAATTCCTCAACAGAGTTCACATGAATTTGAATGCAGGATTCCTTATCTGAAATGGAAGTTTTAAGGACGTTATATTTTTCTTGCAGCTCTTCCTTTTCTAAATGCAGTGTTTTACTGATTTCAGACTTCTCATCAATCTGCTTCTGAAACTCGTGTGTTTTTTCTTGAAGAGCTTTAACCAAGATCTCCTGTTCTTGTGCAAAAGTTTCTATCTTCTTCTTTAAAGAAGACACATCATCTTGACTATCAGACAATTCTTGGCTTAGTTTATCACAAAGGTCTCTTTGCTCTGAGAGATGTTTCAATAATTTTTGTAGTTCTTCATCTTTCTTTGACATATCGGAAACCAAGTGGTTGTATTGCTCTTTTTCAGCTTTTAACTCATTTTCAAAACTCTGCTCTTTATTGGTCTTCTCTTCCAGCAAGCTTGCGAGCTTAGCTTTCTCTGAGTTATCATTCTCTAGCTGCAACTTTAAGCTTTCAACTTCCTTTTTATATTCTGTTTCTGTTTCACTGAGTCTTACAGCAGATGCATTCATTTGCTCTTTAAGCGATGCAATCTGTGCAGAACACTCAGTTACGTGGTTATTGTATGTAACTGACTGTGTCTGTATCTCTTGACGAAGATCCTTAATTGTTATTCCGTTTTCATTGATTTGCCTAATTAGCTCTTCAGCTTCTTTGGTTTTGCTCTCGTTAAGACTTTTAGCTTTATTTAATTCTTCATTCATTTCACAGAGCTGCTCGGTCAGCGAGGAGATCTTAGTGCTCGTCTCCCGAACATCCAATGTTTGGGCTTCTTTTATGAGGTGATGTTCTCTCTCCATTTTAATTAGAGCATCAGACATCTCTCTCATCTGCCCATCTTTAAAGTCCATTGTTTCCTTTAAGACAGTAATCTGCTCGGTATATTCTGTCAAAGTGACCGACAAAGAGGACATTTCTTTGTCCTTTTCCTGTAACAGATCCTTAAGAACATCCATCTCCCTCTCACACCTCTGCAGGTCATGAATAAGTTGTGATCGCTCCTCCAGATGACTTGAATTAAGACGATCAAGATCCTCGTTCGTTTGATCGAGGTCAATTTGTAGCTTTTCCAAGGATGAATCTTGAAATAGTACCTGAAAGTGTTTAGAGAGTAGCACTAGTTAAATGTCTACATCAGCTTGTCAACTCCAAAAAAAATAAAAATCCTGTAAAATTACATAAATATTTAGATGAGTTCATAGCTAAACCACACCATTGGAAAACAAGGGTTTACTCCACCTTTTAGATACTGGTTTGCCTAAAGTCAATTTATTGATGCTCCGGGACCTCAAACATATCTCAAAATGTATATATTGACAAACTTATTTTTTTCAGTTTTGGATAGAGTGGGGAAAAGATAAACTTTGGTCAGTATTTTTTGCTGTATGTGTCTGATTGGGGATGTAGCAGGAAGTAAAAGGAAATCTCTTAAAAGTGAGGGAATACCCCCTTGCTAGGCAGCTGTCTCTGGAAGAGGTGGGACACAATAAAAACCTGACAGATGTTCTAACCAATCCCTACTTTATTCAAAACTACAATAAAAAAAAAAAAAAAGTATCCATATACCATATAATTTTACCTCTAGTAAAATTACTTATATTTTCACTTAGTTTTCTTTTTTTCTTGCTTCCAAGTAAGTAGTCTCCAGATACAGTTGAATAGTGTCCATTGACATGTCTTCAATGTTAAAACCAACAGAACTGTCACCTAAGCAATATGGTGGTGGCTATTTTAAAGGTTGATCAATTATCAAGACTGTCAATATCAACGAACCTGCCAAACTAATTCAACACACAAATTCTACACAGAGCGATCATCATTCCCCAAGCAAAATTTAAGGCTTACCTTCTCTTTGAATGCAGACACCTTCTCTGTGAGCTCACTGTTGGATTGTTTTAATGTTGCATTTTCAGCTTCCAATGCCCTATGCTTCTTTTTGACCTCTTCAAGCTGAAAAATTCAAATTAAGTCAGTCATTGAACTAAAACAAATGTTTAAAGTAAGCCATGAGAGAAATATGAGCGCTATAATTTCTGATCTCCTGAAATATAGCATTTTTCACTTACCAGTAAAATCAGTTTTTTTTAAAGAGCACAGAAAAGAAAACCGTATTTTTCAATCCTGGGTTATATGCTGACATCCTCAGGTGATTGGAGGCAAGCAGAAAGAAAAGCTGCAGGACCATGACCCATATAACCCCACCCACTACCAGCTAGCCAGTTTTATAACAAGCAATAGGCAAATCATAAAAACATGGGAGAAGAACCTGTGTCATGTAATGTACTTTTAAGAGACAGGTTTTACTTGCAAGTGAAAAATCCAAATTTTTTTTAATCATGTAGTACAGGACACGATATTCATCATTACTAAGAAATCTAAAAGCAGACCAACTGAGGGGTGGGCTAAACAGAGAGATGCCAAAAGGCCCACATAACATGTGGAAAAGAGGAGAACAAAGCCCTCAGAGGGCAACTAGAAGCCCTTCCAAACAGGCATCAGAGTCGGACTGAAGAGAAGAAATTGTAGCAGACAATAGAAAAGCAAGACCAGGATAGAGAAAAGGCAGAACCAAGTCCTGGTTAAGATGAAGGAAACACCTTAGGACGTAAAAGAAGCCCTGTCCTGAAAACAACTTAGACCATAAGGAGGAACAAGGAAAAATTCCTTACCTGTGAAAGCCACAAACTCAGAACTCGCTGCACAGAAGCAAGAACAAGAAGTCAGCAATGAGTGCAAGTACAAAAGAGGGAAAAGTTCCTGAGAAAAGTTAATGGGCGGTCCAAAAGGAACAGTCACCAGAGACAGACAGGAAAAGCAATACGCTGTACAAAGACCTCCACCAAGAGGAGAGGGCAAACAGCCCCCTGAAAAGAATCACTAAGACTGAGACTAGACCTTAGAATGCTCCAAGACCCACCGTAGATCCAGACTACTTCTGGAGACTGGAGATGAGTGAGGGATAAGAACTATAAAAGGACTAGAGAAGGCCTAAGTCGCCAACATAAATGACCTGCAGGTCTAGAGAATATGCCCGTAGACAAAACATTCCCTCATACCAACTCATCTGATGGGACATGGTACACTTCTGCATTGGCCTCAGAAGAACAGAGGCTGTAGAAAGAAACAGAGGAGAGAAAATGACAGATTGACTGAGACTCACGCAATCTGAGACTACGTAACGTGGAGAGATACCCCACAATATCGAGATAGTCAATGGAAAACACACCCACACATAAGCAAGACTGCACCAAAAGAGTGGGCTCAGGACTCAGCTGCAGCGGAGGGAACAGTGACTGAGTAAAATGGAAACACTGGAGGCCCTCCACAAGGGAGGGACAAAGTCAACCATGGCCAGGGCACCATAACCTGTCCTGGAATGGCTGTGATGAAGCCACCACAGGCCAAAGTACCAACAACTATACACAGACCTGCTGCAGAGCAGTGGGGGGGGGGGGGGGGGGCATGGCGTCGCCTGAGAAGGGCATCAAATATTGCTGTACTAACTGGACCCAGAGGAACTGTAGCAAAAGAGGATACTCCCCAACCCACTGCAGTGCAGTAGGCGTCAAAGCCCATGCATGCCTAGGCCAGCATGAATTGTTATATCAACAGAAAGTAAGACAGCACCAGCAAAGGTTACCCACTGACTGACCACAGAACAGAAGAGCCCAATGGCCATCAGCAGTTCAGAACCACAGGATGATATTCAATATAGAGCAAATGGAACAATCCTGCAAGGGATACTCACAGACCATTTGCATATCAGAAAGGGGGAAAAAAGACATTTGTAACTGTGTCACCACAGGATGTAAGGCAACGCTATGTAACCAACTAAACTAAAAAAAAATGACTATAGAACAAAAGGAGGGCAGTTCATGCCTAGGACTATAGACTGCAGGACCACTGACTGCAAAACCACCACCACCAGACTACAAGACTAGGATGCCAAATGCTGTTGTACCAATAGTACCTAGTGAGATACTGGCAATGTGAATTACTCGCAGAACATTGTGGAGTAGTAGGGGCCATTAAGCCACCACAAGCCGCTGAAGAGAAAAACAGAATACAGTGAGGTGTTGCTAATAAAGATTACTCACAACCCACTGCAGATTAGCAGGGACAATGGCGGTGAGGGTCTAGGTTATTTGGGTCAATACACAACATAATGTGAAACTGTGAAATACTACCAACAGAGCAGTTCTGTGTCAGCCCTCCATGTGCCAAGATTAAAGATGGTGCATGCATGCACTGGCTTAGGAATCTGAAACCTGCACAGTACTATGACAGTCCCTAGTGGGGCCTGGGAGAAATGCAAGCACTTTTCACACAGTAAAAATGATGCCTTAGGAGGTGGTAGGAGCCACGTATGGCCATAACACATAGTTTAAATTGTTGATTAGACTCCAGTGAAAAGGTCCACAATGCTCAGGGCCCAAGGAAGGGCCATTAGCTGATACAGCTGCAGATCATCTTCCAGATGATAGCCCTGTATAGCACCTTGCAGCTCACTCTACGTGCTACACTGCTTGCCAACGCAATCACATACAATGCAGGATCAACAGTACTGCATAGTATGAAGTAGGGTTGTCCCGATACCACTTTTTTAGGACCGAGTACAAGTACCGATACTTTTTTTCAAGTACTCGCCGATACCGATTACCGATACTTTTTTTTAATGTCACGTGACAGTGCTTTTTTTAGGGGGGGGGGGGGAGTGAACGGTGTGTGTGTGTGTTTTTTTTTCATTTACATTTATTATTTTTTACAATTTAATTTTTTTTTTTATTCTTTATTGCACTATGTGTGTTTTTTTTTTTTAATCAGCCCTGTTGGGGGGCTTTGGTGAGATATCAGGGGTCTTAACAGACCTCTGATATCTCCCCTTGAGACAGAGAAAGAGACCGAGGATAGAGATTCCCCAGTCCCTTTCTCTGCAGCCTCAGCTGCACTGACAATGAATGGAGAGAAGACAGCAGCTCCTATCCATTCATAAACTGACACATCGTAATCACAGGTGATTACAATGTTTCAGTTATGTGAAGAGACAGAGTCAGCTGACTCTGTCCATTCACACAGTGGAGAGACAGCAGAACGGAGGGGACAGAGGAAGAGAGAGGGGGACAGCGGAAAGCCGGAACGGATGGGGACAGCGGAGGGGGACAGAGCAACGGAGGGGGACAGAGCAAAGAAGGAGGACAGCGGAGGGGGTCAGAGGAACGGAGGGGGACAGAGCAACGGAGCAGGACAGCGGAGGGGGACAGAGGAACGGAGGGGGACAGAGCAACGGAGCAGGACAGCGGAGGGGGACAGAGGAACGGAGGGGGACTAAGGGGGATGAGGTGACAGTCAGCGGTGATCGTGTGTGGGGGAGTTACAAGCACCGATCACCGCTGTATGTCACTAAAGCAGCTGAAAGCTGCGGGGGGAGAAGCTTGTAACTCCCCCACGCGCCAATCACCGCTGACTGTCATAGTATCGGTGGAAGCATCGGGAGCATTTGCCCGAGTACAAGTACTTGGGCAAATGCTTGGTATTGGTGCCGATACCGATACTAGTATCGGTATCGGGACAACCCTAGTATGAAGGATGTGGCGGGCTGGCGCACATTCGGGGGTTTGAGTTAAATTTTAAGAAAATATATTTATGTTTTTTTTTCTGCACTTATGCTTTAAAAATATTAATAATTAATGATAGTAAATAAATAAGGCCAAATTTGATATTTACTCAAAGTTCTACATTAAAGAGTTAATTTACACACATATATAACAAATTTTAGCAATGATCTCTGATCTCTTAACAAGATAAGACAAAGCATGGACAGAGCATACAGAGGGACAATTAAGGTGGAACCAATCCCATAAATGTAATATATGGCTGACCTGATGCTCAGACTCGTCCAGCTTCTCTAGGAGCTCTTTGTTTGCAGTCTCTTTTTCTTGCAAAGCTTTCCTCACTGCTCCTAGCTGATCCAGCCGTGATGTTGCTTCCAGGATAGTTTGCTCTTTTTCCACAAGAGAATTCTCAAGAAACGCATTCCTATTGGTCAAACTAAGAAATATTCCACATTCAAGTTTTTGTGTAATGGTACAGAGGTTACTAACAAGAGTCTTAAAGCACTGTAAAGAACTATATTCACTTCTCTCCAGCACTGTCATGTCCTGGAGCTACCCCGTTAGCTTCTCCCCTGCATTAAAAATACAGTGTGCCAATTTTTTTTCCCCCCTAAAGTTTCACTTTAGGAAACCTGTCTTGAGGAAATAAGGAGGCTGAAATTTTAGGTTGCCTTCCGAAAAACAGAATTTTTGTACTGACCATAAAATGCTCTTTATTGTTGCAGCAAAGTCCTTTTCCCAACCCCAAGTCCTACTGCACTAGTGAGGTCTCTGTTGTGAGTTAAAATGATTGCAAAGTCTCTTTTTTTTTTTTCTCAATAAAAATAACAAACATGTTATACTTACCTGCCCTGTGCAGTGATTATGCACAGAGCAGCCCAGATCTTCCTCTTCTCCGATCTTTTCGGCTCTCCTGGCCCCTCCCTCCCTTTGAGTGCCTCCACGCAAGCAACTTGCTATGGGGTGCACCTGAGACGAAACGCATCTCCATGTATTCATTCAGACACGGAGCTGCGGTTCAGGCCCCGTCCCCTCTCTCTCCTCATTGGCCGTCTTTGATTGACAGCAGCAGGAGCCAATTGCGCCGCTACTGTGTCTCAGCCAATGAGGAGGGGAGTCCCGGATGGCCAAGGCATCGCTGGATAGAGACCTGGCTCAGGTAAGTATTAGGGGGGCTGCTGCAAACAGAAGGCTTTTTATCTTCATGCATAGAATGCATGAAGATAAAAAAAAAAAAAACCTTCTGCCTTTACAACCCCTTTAAACTTCACATCTTCCTCCCTCTCAAATCTTAAAAATAATTTTGGCTCGAGAGTAACCCGTGCTTAATTTTGTCCCAATGCCATCTACTGACCAGAACTAGCTATAAGCTTTCGCTACACAAGATATTTTTTCAATCTTACAATCTGTAAATTTGCAAATAGTGGCAGGAAAATAGTGTGAAGGAAACTTTAATATTTATGAATACACAGGTCTTATTCACATAGCAGTGTATGTAGTCTTCCTATAATAATTCTTGATTTTATTTATTTTTTATTTTCACCTCATAACTTTATTTTTATATTTTTCTTTATTAATCTTATTTTTACTTTTATTTTTCGTCATTTTCCTTTATTCTTATTATTAAGCTCTTAGTTTTATCTTTTTTTCACTTTATTCTTTCATTTCTCATGTTTTTTTCCCACTTCACAAACATTCCCATCATCACATTAATAAGACACACCATTTGTTCACTTGCTTTCATGGCTGATAATGCACAAGTTCTCTCGTCCTGTTCTTGCCTCCCACCTGACTGAGCCCCAATGGGCGGAGCAAAACACATCAGGGGGTGTGGTCAATGGAGCAGCTCTGGCTGAGGCCACCATACACAGTCTACATGGATCAGGTTGGGTGAGCGGTAGCTTAAACCTTATTTTAGTCTACGCACAAACAGGTTATTAAGGCCCTTAGTGGCTGCAGGTTAATAAATGTATATATTTAGTCCCTTTGATGTGGGGCAAGAAATTGTATGTATAGTAAACACGAAAACACACACACAAAAATCATTTCATATCCTAAGGATATAAAATCACACTAAACACAACTACTGCCAGTCTTAAGACCAGTAAAGGATCATCCGTAATTAACTCTCATGACTAAAGCCCAAGAGACACAAATAAATAAAGGCAGCACCATTTGCTCAATTAGGTACTGGCATTTCCTTACTCCAATACAAAACAGAATTCTATTGACGCAACTTCTATTACCCAAAGTGATAACATTTGTGGGGACATACCCTTTAAGTTGGTCATTCAAGGTGGATATGAGATCATGGTGTTTTTCAGACTCTTGGGTCTGCTGATGTCGCATCTGGGAGACTTGTAACTGCAGCCGCTCATTTTCACCCTGAAACAAAAAGGAATTCAAAGTTTCTTTAAGCCTGGCCACAAAACAGATCACAAACCAAACATTTATCACCCGTGTTGTTGAAAAAAGGGAAGTTCAAGAAACCGAGAAAAAGAGGTAACGTCCTGAGTGTAAACCCCTCACCAGACTACAGAACAACCAGGAGTACTCTTCACAATATTAAGAGGTTTCGAAAGGAAAAGTAATCTAGCTTCCTCATCTTTGACAAGGAAAATGGATGTAACCAGAACTGTTTGCTGTTCATACATCACACTTTTAAAAAATATAAACTGGGCAAACACAATAAATTTAAAGAAAATTTTAATACCACAAATTATCAACAGTGCTTCATATTCAAATGTTGTGTTAAAATCCAATTAAAACCACAAACTCAAACTACTGTCTAGTCCTGAAAGACCATTCTTTGATCAAATATGCCATCCACATAGAGGAAAAAAAGCCTTTAAAAGAGATGTGGTCCCTTTTTTTCTATTAGCCTTCACTAAATTGCTCATATTGGAAAAATTCAAGTGCATCTCCATCAAGGTTTTGGATAGGGGTAGGAAATGGCTTCAATTTCTATGCTGGTGACAAGAAAAAAATCTTCCCAAAGTGAGGGAAAAATACACTCTCTTAGGCTAGATTCACACCTATGCATTTTTAGTGCTTTTTGCATTTTGCAGTTTGCACTACAGTCCATATAACATGGTTTCCTATGGAATACGTTCCGTAGTGCAAATCTGCAAAATGCAAAAAGCACTAAAAATGCATAGGTGTGAATCCAGCCTCAGGCAGCTGTCCCCAACGGATGATTTTCTCTCCACTTCTGCACAGATGACAGCCTTATTATTTTAGGCTTCCCATATTTTCTATTCTATTTTATTCTTTTCTATTCTATTAAGCAGCCTAAGTAGGAATCATCATCTTATTTCACAACTATATTTCTTGCAATAGGTTTCCATTTTTAAATTCAAATGAATTTTGAATCAATTTGAAAATAACGAATATGTGAAACAAATTTGAATATACAAAATTAAATCCGAAAACAAATCATTCTAACATAACAAATATGACAAAACAAAATTACTGAACCTAATCACTTAAAAACTAAAAGTGAACAGCAGTGCTAAAATATGAAAAAAACAATTGTAGTGATGAAACATAGCATACATAGTAAACATCAATATGTGTTATAAAGGTGTTAAACTCTTAAAGCCAACATGGTAAACCAAAGAAAAAATGGTGTAGAAAATAGAAAAATGTGTAAAAGTCCACAAAGAAAACAAAATATTATTGCGAAAGATGCCAAAGTGCATGGAAGCGATCCTCCAAAGGGTGATCAGATCTGCACTTTGGCATCTTTTGCACTACTTTTTGTGATTTCTTTGTGGACTTTTACACATTATTTTTCTATTTACTACACCATTTTTCTTTGGTTTACTGTGTTAGCTTTAAGAATTTAACACCTTTATAACACATATTGATGTTTATTATGTTTGCTATGTTTCATCACTACAATTAATTGTTTGATATTTTAGTGCTGCTGTTCACTTTTAGTTTTTAAGTGATTAGGTTCATCAGTTTATCATTCACAAGCAACGGCTTTTTTTCACCATTTTATTTTCTCAGGACTTTTTTCGCTTATTTTTTTCTTTGGTGCAATGGTGAATGAGTTTTTCTTGTTTTTTTCAAATACCTTGTTTATTTAAGAAAACAAAATTATTAACTTAATGACCGAATCCGAAATTAAACAAATTATTTTCATCTTGCACATCTCTAATTAGATGCAGGCACTGCCAATCTGGCCAATCATTTGACACCTGGCTGTCAATTTTTAAATCTACTTTTGTCAAGCCAGGCTGAATTTCGAGCCATGTACGGCTATTTTATTTCTTTTATAAAAATGGGCATAAAGGGCAATGCCAACCTTGTTTCATCTTCTTTTTTTCATTATGTGGATAATATTTTAACTCTAATTTAAGCAAAGCCTAAACTGCCAGTTTTAAAGCTGTGTTTAAGGATTCTATCCATGTATATAACCTTTGCTGTTTTATATGGCACACACTGCGCATTTTGGCCTTTGTATGCATGTCTGCAGCTTGACGTTTGTTAAAAGCCTGCGGAAGACTGATAAAAATGTATTTATAGCTATAGGCAGCACTCTCAAACTGGATCTAAAAGTACTTTATTGGCCCCAAGGCTTGTTAAATGTTTTGAAAACAGCTGCTTGATCTTACAAGTCAAGATTAAATAACTGCATATGAGGCCTTATCAGCCTGGGTGTCCTTAAAGCCTAACTAAAGGAAATCTGAAAATTCCACCTTGCAGTGGGGCTCAACTGTGGTGCAATGGTTAAAAGGATAAGTTCACCTTTAAGAAAAAAAAAAAAAAATTATAAATGCACATCTTTTTGCAGGTAAAAAAAAAAAGTGCATTTATTCATTTTTTACTGGGAGCCTGGAAAACATTGCACCCACGATCAGCAGAACATGGGTGCAATGCAGGGCTCTTGCAGGCTGTGTGTGTAAGCTGTTTGGCCATGCATTGTACGGCTAAGCAGTTACACAATAATGGTCCAGCTGACAGAAGTACAGGGGAGAACAATAAAGTGCAGGGCCTCTACCAGTACATAAAGACCAGGAGGGGCCCAACTAAACTTCCTATTTCTCTTCTGCCCCCCTCCACCAAAATAATTCTGTTTGTTTGACGTTTTGCTTTCAAAGATGTGTATTACTGGAGGTGCTCACATGCTTCTTGCGCATACACAGTGCTCATGGCTTCAATAATCAAGCAGGTTATGAGCACAACTTTATTTCATGGTAGGCATGTTTGATTAAAGAGGGGCTGTTAAATCTAAGCCGCTTGTCACAAAAACTCTGTTTTGACAGGTAGCATCAAACGTGTTATAAGCAAAGCAAAGCACAGCAACACTCTACGGCCAAAAGTTTGTGGGGATCTGATCATCACATCTATATGAGCTTGTTGGACATTCTTTTTTTGAAACCACAGACATTAAAGTGAAAATTCATGCTCTCAATCAACATTGACGATTTTTAATCCTTATGCTAATAGCATTAGTAAATAAATAGGAAAGTGTATCATATTTACTTTTCTTAAGTTTCTTCAGTTACTTCCTGGTTTCTTGCCTAGTTAAATGATGTCATACATCCTAGGAGTCCTTTCTCAGCTAAGCTTGCCCTCCTGCTTGTATGCCTGGGCAGAAAGTCAATGCTACATGAATCATCTGCCCTTCCTCAAGATGGCCATGACCAGAAATACTAGGTGGGGTTTTTCAAAGTGATTTCTTGTCAAAATAAAGCATGGAGACATGGATTTTTGGGGGAATTTGCTCTGAATATAAAAAATGTATCAAAACAGCATTTTTGCTTTGCAGCGCTCAGATGCAGTATAGTTCTGCTTTATTATAGAGCTCTCTCTCCACCACCTCTACCAGTCTACAGTGTTCCACGAGATTTTGAAGTGTTTGTGTTGGAATTTCTGACTATGCACCCAATACACCATTTATGAGGTCAGGCACCAATTATGAAAATGATGACTTGGCTTGTATTTGGTGTTCCCATTCATTTAAGAAGTGTTCAGTAGGGTTGAGGTTATGACTCTTTGCAGTCCACTCCAGTTCCTCCACAAAAAAAACAAAAAAAAAAAACAAAAAACAACTTGCCAAACCATATCCTTATGGACCTGGCTTCGTACACAGGGATACATTCAAGGTGGAACAGAAACGGGCCTTCCTGCTGCCACAAGGGTGAAAATGCACAATTGTCTAAAATGTCTCTGTATACTGTAGAATTGAGTACCCTTCACTGGAAACAACTAAATGTAGTAATTCGGAGGGGCTTCCACATACTTTTGCTCATATCGTGTAGATGTGAGTGGTGAAGGGCCCACAAACTCTTGCCCATGAAGTGTATATGGGAACAGTGCATACGAAATAAGTGCGACACACACAGATCATATGGTGTTACTTTCACCCTATACGCCAAACACACACCTTGGAGAAGGGAAGCGTCTCTTCATCTACATCAAATGTTACCTGTATTAAAAGGCGCGATTACAAGACAAAGAAAATGAGGCAGAAAGCTCAGCTAGTGATTGGTCACCTGTATTAGAGGAAAGGCAGGTATCGAAGGACTTCATACTTAAAGTAGAGTTATAGGCAAGACTTTTTTTTCTTCTTTTGGATAGAGCAAGGGAGGGTTATAACCTCCGACAGAATTTTTTTTTTTTTTCGCCATTTGTGTCCCATTAAAGAGATTTCCCTTCACTTCTTGTCCCCTAGCCAAACAGGAATTGAGAGGAAATCCCTGCAAGTTAAGGGAATTCCTTAGGGTCCCCAGAACTAGTGTCCCCACTGAAACATTTCCCCCTTTTTACTGTTCTTGGCACAACCCAAAACTTGGCATTTTTCTTTACTTTCACTTTCGAGAATGGTAAATAGGGCAAAATAGAGGGGGCGAACCTCTAACGGGGCACAGACCGCAATAAAACCTGACAAGCAGTCTAATCCCTCTCTACTCTATCCAAAATTTTAAAAAAATTGCCTTTAGGTATACTTTAAGCTAAAAGTGATGAACTACACAATGATGCAGCAAAAGTAGGACAAAACAGGCTCTTTCTCAGTGTGGATAAAATCAAGGTGCATCATGCTCCAGATTACTCATATGAAAACCTCCATTGTGCAGTCACCCATGTGCATGATTACTACAAAAACATACCTGTAAATTTTCAATACGAAGCTGCAGCTGTAGCCTGTCCTCTAGCTCCTGGCATCGCTCCTCCAGTGTCATGATCTGCTCCTGAAGCTGGTTTCTTTCCAGCTCTAGCTCTTCCACAACAGCACGCAAGCCTGAAGAATTTAGAGGGGAAAAAAAAATTCACATACAAGCACTCAACCGTCATTGCATGTGCAACATCAGAGTTTAGGATTTCCTTTAACTTCCTGTTCTAGACACACAGCAGAAAGTAATAGAAGATATATTCAAAGTACAGAGATATACCCTCAGAACAGTTCCTGTATCTTTTTTGTTAACCTAATTGTAAGATTTCCCATCACCATCTATTTCACTGAAAAAGGCTACAACGTTGGCTATTCCAACATTTTCTGTATCTTTTTCATAAAATGAATTCTAGTGACAAAGCAATTAACTAAAAATGTGTCCTAGCTAGAAATACACCACACTTTGACTGTGAAACAACACACACGGCTAGATGAACCTCAAAACTACTGCTTCTCCACAGTATTTTGTTTATTACTGAACTACTGGTTCTCTTTAAGTGACTTAAAGTGATTGTGAAGCTTGTATTCCGTTTTAAATTAAAATAAACAGGCTATGCATACCTGCTTGAACAGAGTAGCCCCGACCCTCTTCTCAGGGGCCCCGCTGCTGCTTCTGGCTCCCCCCCTCCACAGAGCGCCCCCATAGCAAGCCGCTTTCGATAGAGGCACTTGTGTGTGCTCCCTCCCGAGCCCCACTCTGTGTGTCCATAAGACAAACAAAGCATGTCTTGGCTCCGCCCCTCATCACTGGCTGTGATTAACAGCAGCAGGAGCCAATGGCTCCCTGCTGCTGTGTCTGCGCCAATGAGGAGGGAAAGAGTTGAGAGAGCCTCTGCTCTCATGCACAGTGGTGGATCGAGATCTGGATCGGGTAAGTAAAGGGGGAGAGGGCTTTAAAGTGTTGTTAAAGCTTCGATTTATTTATTTTTTATTAAAAAAATAAACGTCATAGTTACCTGCTCTGTGCAATGGTTTTGCACAGAGCAGCCCCGATCCTTTTCAGGAGCCCCACCGCCGACACTCCTGGCTCCTCCCCTTTGGCGATTGCCCTCCTAGAAAGCAGTTTGCTAAGGGGGCACTCGTGCGTGCTCACTTCTGAACTGCCCTATCTTCGTCCATTTACACAAACAGGGCAGCTTGGTCCTGCCCCTACTCCCTTGTCACTGAATTTGATTGACAGCAACAGGAGCCAATGGCTCCAGCTTCTACTAATCTGCCCCAGCGGAGGGAGCCTCTACTCTCTTGAGCAATGCTGAATCGAGATCCTGCTCAGGTAAGTATAGGGGGAGCTGCAGGGGATTCTGCAGCACAGAAGGTTTTTGCCTTAATGCACAGAATGCATTAAGGTAAAAAAAAAAAAGTTTTTAGAACCACTTTAAGCTGGCCATAGAGGGATTAAAATTCAGCTGGCTCAGCAGGGACCATCCCTGGTCAACATCGACTTCTATCAAAGGAACATGCTGGAAAACTTTCCATGATCAACCACTGATCAGTGCATTCGGACAGTGGCAAGTCCCGTTGTCAGAATACAATGTCCTGGCTGCGGAAATTCCTCTATCCATATATATTCCTCTATACCGAGCTCATGATATTTCCTCCCTCAGGTGCCACTTCCCCTGATTTCCCTGTCAATATCAACGGCTCAACTATCAACCCATCTCCCCACACCAAGGTCCTAGGTGTAATCCTGGACTCTGAACTAACTTTCGACCCCACATTCTATCACTATCCAAAACTTGCCGCCTCAATCTCCGCAACATCTCCAAGATACGCCCTTCCTAACCAATGTCACCACAAAGCTTCTAATCCACTCTCTGGTCATCTCCCGCCTCGACTACTGCAACTCCCTCCTCATTGGTTTACCTCTAAATAGGCTATCCCCACTTCAGTCCGTCATGAATGCTGCTGCCAGGCTCATCCACCTCACAAACCGCTCAGCGTCTGCTACACCCCTCTGCCAATCCCTCCATTGGCTGCCACTCAGTCAACGAATTAAATTCAAGATACTAACTATAACTTACAAAGCCATCCACAACCTGGCCCCCAGCTACATCTCTAACCTAGTCACAAAATACCAACCTAATCGTTCTCTTCGCTCCTCCCAAGACCTCCTGCTCTCAAACTCCCTTGTCACCTCATCCCATGCTCGCCTTCAGGACTTCTCCAGAGCCTCCCCCATCCTCTGGAATGCTCTACCCCAATCTGTCCGATTTTCTCCTACTTTATCCACTTTCAGACGATCCCTGAAAACTCATCTCTTCAGAGAAGCCTATCTGGCCCCCACCTAACAACTGTACATTTATCTTCTCAATCAGCACATCACCCACAGTTATTACCTCTTGTATCTCTTGACCTTCCCTCTTAGATTGTAAGCTCTAAGGAGCAGGGCCCTCTGATTCCTACTGTATCAAAGTGTATTGTATTTGTACTGTCTACCCTCAAGTTGTAAAGCGCTACATAAACTGTTGGCGCTATATAAATCCTGTACAATAATAATAACAATATCCACCTCATTGGTGTGGATAGATAAATCTTTTTTTTTTTTGTTCGCTGGCTGAATAAAAATAAGAAAATAAAAACGGCCAACCATAGTTGGTTCGAATCTCAGTGGTTCAGCAAGAACAGGCTGAGATTCGAACGGTGTATGGGCAGGCTGAATGTACCAAGTTAAATCGATCAAATTGGGTACAACCAGCCTGCCGGATTTACTTGAGATTAGCTATCAGCAATAATCATGGTTGCCTCCCGGCGGGACAGCTAACCCCACCACACCCACCAGGAGAACACAATATCTCGGCAGGAGGGATTCCCCTGTCAGCGCTGTCTGTGCCGATGGGGGAATAATGCAAATTTCTTTCCTGCAATCCGTGGTTGGAGGAAAGAAATTTGCACCATCTATGGCCTGCCTAAGCCAGCTTAAGGGGTTTCTGAACACAATGGATGTCATCCAAGGTTGACTTTACACGACTGAGTGGAATTATCCTTAAGAAGGACTATGCTGTGTTAATCTAGTGGGGAAGTAAACATAGCATGTAAACAATGCAAAGCCATGTCTCAAATGCTTAAAAGTCTCAGCCCAAGTGACATCTGTAGCCTTGCTTTGAAGAAAAACAGTTATAAAAGGAAAACCACAAGCTACCATTGCTGACTTGACCCTGAAAATGTATTCTTTACTCAGAACAAACATGTAGCCAATAATTCCCGAATTTCTGATCTGCATGCTTGTGTTGATTTAGCAATTCACATTGAAGCCATTTGCTTTGCATACAAGCGTGTATTTTTGTAAAGGAAATGTCAGCAATGGCAGTTTGTGTAATTCTCACAAGACAAGTTTTTATTGTTCTCCACAAGCAACTGATCTCCCCACTATGATGGCCTTGACTCCCAACAGATGGAGATGCATTGGCACAAGTTTCATCATTCATGTGGACCAGAATCTGAAAGCAGTGCATCAGCATCCAAGACATGGAGGTAGTTCACAAAGCTACAATCCTTTCTATCAATCAATTAATACGTTAATATAAAGTATTACATTAAAATAAAGCTTGCAACTCATAAAAAACCAAAGTCTAGAAAGCCAATAAAAAGAACTTACAGCCGCACATTTGCAAAGCAAATTGAACAGCAATCACATAAGCATGCACAGAAAAGTAGAACGCGACTTACAATATATAGAATAAATTGCTTACATACAGTGAGAACTGAAAATATATAAAATATTGTGAACTTCTCTGCATCATTTCTATTACCTCTTTTGAAAGTTGTGATTATTTTATGAAAGTGCATTTTAAGTAGAAATCTCACTCTCTAGCACTTGTCCAGTGGGGTAAGACACGCATGTTAAATGCAGTATTACGTTGAACCTTAATGTGCTCTGTGTTAAGGCAGCCCGTTTATTTTAAATGAGCTCCCAATGCACCTCAGGGTGGCCAAAAACCAAAAGCTGATCCTTTTTTTTCTGGCAGCACACATGAACAGTTTCTCCTCCAATCACAAGGTTTTCTCTTTGCTGCAGGCTGTATATAATGACCCGCCTCTTAGGAATGGGCAGGCTGCGTTATAATGCGAGTACTGTGAAGTATAACAGACAGGGGACAGAAAAATCCTCTCTCTTAATAAATGAGCCCCAGAGCATACCAAGAATCCTGCCATTATTCTGACTTTCATTTCCTGCATGCATGTCTGCGACCAGACATAGCACAGTAACTAGTATATTCATAACAAACTGAACAATGGCAGTCATAGGTCTACCATGATAGGTTTAGTTTATTATGTGTTATGCAGGCCCTTTAAAATAAATGGCAGGCACACTAATAAGTATTTGTGTGGTTTAATGTCTGCCAAAATATAGAAATTGACATTGAGTGTTTTTTCCTTTACATAAACAAAAATTGAACAGTACATTTTAAATGGAAACATTTTTCATATTAAAAGCACATGTAAACACATGTGTAAAAAACACATGCAGCAAGTTGTCATTACATTACTGCATGTTTATTAGGTATTGTCTAGCTTCTAGTATAATGCTGATAACTGAGCTCTGCTTGTATTTTTATTTGCTTTACTGCTAGTTCCTGGCAATTTATCAGATAAATAATAGCCAGCACCCCACAAATGTCATCCCTGATTTGTGCATTGGGTGGGGCTGTGACTCGTGTTCTGTCTGAACTAGAATGTGCCTTTAAATGGTATGTAAAGGCCAAAATGTGGGTAAATCATTGATCAGGACATGCATTTATTTAGCAACCGCCAAGAGATGAACGCAGAGGCGGCTCTCTAATTAGGCGAAATAGGCGGTGGCCTCAGGCCTCGCAGTCATAGGGGCCTCGCACAGCTGGCTCGTTTACCTAATTAGAGAGCCGCCTCGTTCAGCAGCAGAGATCTCCGTCCTGAGTCCCCTCGCCCTGCTACAGGGAGAGATAACAGGCTGTGAGTGAGATGTGTGTGATCGGAGCTCACATACATCTCCGGATCACAGACAGGGAGGGAGAGCCGCTCAGTAGAGCTCTGACAGATCTCCCCCCTCCCCCTGCTGCCCGCACAGCCAGACAGAAGAGGAGAGAGAGCTTCTGCTCCTCCTCCTCCCGCCCTCTCCTCCTGTGTCTGCCCCGCCCACTCTCCTCGGCAGTGTTCTCTGCTCTGCCTCAGAGAAGGGGATGTGTGGGCGGGAAGATTCAAGCTGGAACCCAGGAAAAGGGGAGTCTGATCCATCCATCCATCCAGTCCCTCCTGCCTCCAAGTGAGTACACTGATGTAGGGGATGCTCTTTCTTTCTTTCTTTCTTTCTCTTTCTTTCCTGTCCATCTGTCTTTCTTTCCTGTCCATCTGTCTTTCTTTCCTTCTTTCTTTCCTTCCTTCTTTCCTTCCTTCTTTCCTTCCTTCTTTCCTTCCTTCTTTCCTTCCTTCTTTCTTTCTTCCTACCAGAACAGGTAGGATCTGTGAGAGCAGTTTTCCTGTGCAGCTCTGCTTGAGGAAAATATATCTTTATTATGCCCACTTACCTACCCCCTGTACTGTCCACTCCCCTATACTGTACACTCCTAATACAGTTCATAATACAGTGGGGCCTCATGTCTAAGTTTTGCCTAAGGCCTCACAAAGTCTAGAGCCGCCTCTGAATGAACGTAAGCCGACCATAGATGGATCGAATCTTGGCCGGTTCAGCAGGGACTGGCAGAGATTCGATCCATCTATGGGCAGGCTGATTTACCCTAGTTATTCCGTTGACTGATTTGGGTACAACCAGCATGTTGGATTATTAGCATGCGATTACTGCCAAATTACTGTGCTCTCCAAGCAGGGATGGCTCCCCACAGGGAGAACACAAGAGCTCCGCAGGAGGGATTCCCCCAACAACACTGATGGTGTTGATGGGGAAATCGAGCGATCTTCTGTCCGGCAACCTATGCATACCTGTTGCATAATCTATGGCCAGCTTTAGCCCAAGACAGTCCATAGAAGAGTACTTGATTCCCCCATCCACACACTCAATGTGGATGGGGGGATCCTCCCCGCTTAGCTATTGTACTATTACAGTGGGGAGACTTCCCTCGCCATCAGAATACACTGATCAGCACTACCAGCTGTAGCTGTCAGCACTGATTGAGTGGGGAAAATCCAACAGGGTGGTTGTACAGAGGTTGATCAGCCTGCTGAACTGGCCAAATTTTGATCCATGTTTGGCCGTCTTAACTTTTGGCAGATTTCCTCTCATTCCCTGTTGCTTCTCCAAGACCGAAAGAGGGACAGAGAAAACAAACCCTCCGATAGGAGTTTTAACCTTTCCCTACACTATTAAAGCACAAACAATTTTGGCTGTACATAACTTTTCATGTTTGATACCTGAAATGGTGTCATGGAATCTTTAGAGGATTGTTATCAGTAATAAAGTAGGTTACAGAAACACAAACTTGCAAATCTAAATCACTGACATTTTCAGCGTTGGGTGGATTTTTTTCTTGGAAAAAAATTTTAAAAATCAAGGGTGGGGGCATTATTTGATCTGACTAGACACCCAGCTCCGTAAATGTCACCCATCTGCCCTAATAAATTGTACTTTACCTTCACCGACACACAGAGAAGTGGAAGCATATTCAGCAGTGAGCCTAGCGTACAACAGTGGAGACAAAACATTACCAGACCCACAAGAAATGCTGCACAATACCAATGAGCCAAACTAGGCAGTTCATCCAGCTTGCACATGCCTCAAAATTAAAAAAAGAAAAAAAAAACAGAACAAATGAGCAAAATAATATTCACAAAATAAACTAGTTTAAAGGGACACTATCGATCATCAGTGTTCATACCAAAATTAGTACTATGGTTTGTCTATAAATGTCTATTTTGCATATATAATATCAGTTTCATTTCCCATTTGTTGTTTATTCAGAAGCCAATTCCCGTACAGCTGCTTAATGGTATATTTAGTTATAAATGATGGAAATTTATAAGTAAGAACACCAGAGACTATTGATCCAGTATATATCCAGGATTGTTGATCAGGAAGCATTTTTGTGCCCTGTTGTTGCAAATTGGACTATGCTTTATAGTGTTTTTTCACCTTCTTAATCAACGTGGATATGGGGTTCTGTTTATGGAGGTTTTCAATGTATTTACGTTTTATTTCTACTGGTTGAACTCAATAGACTTTTGTCTTCTTTTAATTTAACTATGTGACATCATACTTTGTGGGAACTAAATCATATAATCAAGGACTGAGGACCTTCTTCCCTGCCAAACAACTCTTGTGTGACTCAAAATGTGTGTCAGGGCATAGAAACATTTGTAGTACAGCTCTGCAATGCATGCACATTTTTTATTTTTAATGTGGCTAGTACAGAGAAATAGCTGATGACCCACCAGAATCCAGTGAGCACCTGACTTATCGATGGAGCAGACTCTGCACTGAAATCCCAACCAGGTTTATCAGCTCTGCCTGCTTAACCAAAGAATCCCCCCCCCCCAATCCACCAACTGCTGCATTGCCATAATATAAGGGGTGGTCTATAGTCCAACAGGCAGGGCTGACAACCCTTTTTGCGAATTTAGTGTGGTAGAGACACTGTGTTGTCCTTTCAAATAGGAATTGAGGAGCTCACTGGATTACAAAAAAAATAAACATGTATTTTCTGTACCTGTAGCATTTTTTAAAGGATAAAACATGCAGACATATGCATGTATTCTAGAGATGTACTGCATATGTTTTTGTTTTTTTCAGACGTACACTTATAGCACATGTAGCAAATGTTTAAGTAGTATTATACTATATTACATTGCCCTTTGCTTTAAAGTGGCTCTAAAGGTTTACACTAAAAAAAAATAAACAAACATGTTATACTTACCATTGCACAGAGCAGCCCCGATCCTCTTCTTTTTGGGTCCCCCACTGGTGGTCCTGGCTCCCCCCTGCCGAGTGCACCCCACTAACAAGCAGCTTGCCATGGGGGCATTCGAGCAGGTGTGCTCCCATGAATGGACATTGTTACTCACACATGGAGCGTGGCTTGGCCCCACCTCCCACTCTCTCCTAATTGGCTTATTGGCTGTGATTGACAACAGCAGGAGCCAATGGCTCCCCTTGCTGTGTAAGCCAATGAGGAGACAGAGATCCAGGAGAGCCACTGCTCTCACGCACATCGCTGGATCGAGATGGGGCTCAGGAAAGTATAAGTGGGGCTGGGGGGAGGAACTGCTGTACCCAGAAGGTTTTTTACCTTAATGCATAGAATGCATTAAGGTAAAAAAAACTTCTGCCATTGGAAACACTTTAAGGCGTTCACTTCAGCTCACAATCAGGCATATTATTTTAACCTAATGAAATGGTAAAGTTGCCCATAGGTGGTTTGTTTTTTCCATTTAGGTAGCGGACTGAATAAAAGAAAGAAGAAAGAAAATCAAATTAACAGATTCCTCCATCGACACACATGAGGTAGATGAGGAGTGCCCCCCAATGAATGGCCATCCCTGCTCGAGAGAAGCCAATCCTTTGATCGACTTCTGTCGAGCAGGGGCTGCCACACATTGATCTAAATTCGACCAGTCCCTGCTGAACTGGCAGAATATGATCAGTGTATGGACAGCTTTAGTCTATCTAATGCAATGATCTGACCTTGGAGAGTTGCTGGATGGATTGATCCGCCCTGGTGTATCTATCTCTCAAGGACTCAGAATGGAGGAATCCTTACTAATTTAACACTACACATCTAAAAACACTTGGTTTTACTGAAGTACCACACCACTGGAAAAATTACTACAAACAGAAATGCATGGAAGGCCTAGTCACTGAACCTAGCTTTCATATCTAAACATCTATGTTATTAACAAATTACTAAAACATTAGATTTTTTTTATCAAATCTGATCTGCACTAAAGAAAAATATACTAATAAAATATGTATTTTTGTATGTACAGTACTGCCAAATGTTTCCTTATTCTAGAGATAGTGTCCCTTTAAAACGTTAGGAACCAATACTCAACGAGCTGTTAGTTTACAAAAAAAAACCCAAACCAAAAAGGAGTGGACAAAAAAGGCACGAGGTGACGCAGTGCATGCTCCGGCCCTTGTCTGCTGGGTGGGACAGACAAGAGGGCAATAAACTGTCTAGTGGGGTCACACCTGAGTTAGGAGAACCGAATTCAGGCCACCAACCTCCCATGTTCTCGCCCTCTATGGTATCGCTGCTCTCCATGGTAAGGCTCTGTTCTTCAAAACTCTTGCTGCCATAATTGTATTCATCCTAAATTAAGCAGAAAACAGTTAGGTTTCAGACATAGTAGGCTCTACTTGGCAGAAAAAAAAAAAAAGAAGAGTAGGATTTGTAAAATGATTGTGATTATTTTTCTCCCTATTGTATAGAGGTTGGGGTAGACGTGGAGTCACAGGTACTCCTGCAGAGGCACCATCCCCTAAGAGTATGCAACTATTTTTAAAAAAAGGATTTAGAACAGGACGCGACTTTGATTGTGCCTCAGAGGAGTATAATAAAAAATTTACATATACTGAAATTTATAGAAAACTATACAAACTTTTCATCTGCCATACAAATCTCCTAAGAATGAACAGGTTAAAAATGAGATACAATTTTGGAATTTTGAAGTCATACATGTGCCAGTCCCAAACACAGTAAAGGAGATATGCCCTACGCGTTTTGCAGACAGTTCCGCTTCGTCAGGGCCTTGAGGGTAGCAGCACAGTAGATATCATATAAATTCTAGAAATATCAATGAACAGTATATAAGTAACTTAAGTTCTCAATATATCAAGTTTCTTATATATTGTTCATTGATATTTCTAGAATTTATATGATATCTACTGTGCTGCTACCCTCAAGGCCCTGAGGAAGCGAAAATGTCCGCGAAACACGTAGGCCATATCTCCTTTAGTGTGTTTGGGACTGGCACACCCTGACTTCAAAATTCCAAAATTGTATCTCCTTTTTAACCTGCTCATTCTTAGAAGATTTTTTCGTATGGCAGATGAATAAAATTTGTATAGTTTTCTATAAATTTCAGTATGTGTATATTTTTTATTATACTCCTCTGAGGCACAATCAAAGTTCATCCTGTTCTAAATCCTTTTTTTGAAATATAGTTGCATTTTCTCTCTATTGGTCATCCTCTTGCATTCTCTATAAGCCCACTTGTTTTTTTTAGGTGAAATCAGGATGGGTTCAAAATAGAATGTTACCGCACAAAAAAAACACTCTTTTTCCTTTAAAACTTTTATATTAGGATTTACATTGCGCCAACAGTTTGTGCAGCGCTTTACAACATGATATCCTTGATAGCTTTAGCTTTCAAAGATGAAGAACTACCCGGTGATCCTGCCAATCTCCTTTCCTATTTCACAGTTTCCTGCTGTATTCTGTCAATACAATCTACAGGTTCAGACCCGGAGTAGCATTGAAAGATATAATTCAGCTTGCAAAAATACTGCCCATAGCCTTGCTCTTTCCACACTGAGTGGCAGTGGATCCCATACAGAAAACGGCAATGCAGCAAAACAATGGGCAACAAGGAGGAGGTCACTGTTTTATCTGGGTAAGCAAAGTAGTCTTTACCCCATCCCTCACGATCCATCGATAATAAAATTTACAATGGTCACATTGCTGCTTTACGAACCACAAAAAATGTATTTAGAAAGCTTTCTTGAAGACCTCACATGCATTGGTTTATTGTAAACGCTGTTTATCCTGACAGGAGAAAATAGAATTACAGAATTGCAATTTATTCTGGCCATTGAAATGACCGCTCAAGCACTAAATGCGCCTAGTGGCCTAGGGGCGTTTAGATGGGTTTAACTGCATTTCCCTTTTCTTTTTTTTTTTTTTTTTTTGTGCCCAAAAGCGCCTCTCAATTTTTTCAAACGCATGAAGACGCGTTCAGCAGAGATTTGGGCATTTATTTAATTGTCCAGAATTTTAATTTATTCTGGCCATTGAAATGAACACTCAAGCACTAAATGCGCGTTTAGACAAGTTTAACTGCATTTAGCGTTTTTTTTTTTTTTTTAATGCCCAAAATCTCCTCTCCTAAACGTGATTCTTCTGCATTCAGGAGATGGAGCTTTGGCTTCTTCCAAACTTTGTTGCTTCTAAATGCCTATAAAGTCTATGTGTGCATGGACACAATGGCTTTTACTGAGGTGCCTTTCGGGGCTTAGGCAAAAAAAAAAAAAAAAAAAAAAAAGCCAAAAGACACAAAATCGTCAGTTTAGGAGATCTAGATCACTTCAGGCTGGCCCCTTTTGCAGATATAAAATAATTGCATTTCCGTGTACTGTGGGAGACCAGATATAATTAATGCAGGGTCCTGGGTTTAGTAACATTTTAAGCATTTTTTTAAGAAAAACAGAGAATGTAAGAACTGACCTGCAGTTTGGTGACTCCTCTGCTTCCTTTCCTCCGTGGTGGTCTCATTTTCCCCGCTGCGCTCAGCTCCTCCTCCAGTTCCACCTGCCCTGAGTCCATGGCTGGATCGGAGCAGCCAGGAAAGAACCAGTCATCCTCAATCAGTTTTGTGCCACAGGAAAAGCAGTATTTTTTTTTTTTTTACATCAAAGCTCAACCAGCCCACACTACCAACCCCAGCTCATTCATCTTGTGAGTTTCCCCCTAGCCACACAGCACACTACACAAGTCACCAAAGAGCTCTTTGACAAAACCGTGCCATATTTTGCCAAACAGCAACCTGGACTTGCCTTGCAAAAACTGTTACCACGTGCACATTAAATAATTCAGTCAATTAGAGGGAAGTACACAGGATCAGATCAATACAGATGATTATTCAGCATCGTATGCACATAAAAAATAAATCTCATTTTTAGTGCAGCAAACAATGTCTGTTAATTCAGAGGAAGTTACATGACTGGGATACAAGGCGTCAAACAATGTAATTACTCGATAACAATTTGACTTTTTTGTGATGGAAATAACTATAGATCATTTTAAAGTCACACATTAGCAGTGAAAAGTGAATTTTGTTGGAGAAAAAAAATTCTACAATGGTAGAAAGTACATTCCCATCTGTTTTGTGATCTGAAAAAATATTAATCTGGTGAGTAATATTTATCATGCAAAGCTTGGGGGAAACAAATTACTGAAACAGAAGCGAGATGTGTTTTGCTTAGTTCAAGCCCCATTAGAACAGTGTCTATCTAAATCTATCTTGCAAATACACCCCCCCCCCACCCAATCATATTACGATTGTGATGCAGAAACGTGTCAGTTTTGCAAATTTTTTAGGAAAAAAAAGTAAGGGAGGGTTATAACCCCTGTCAGTTTTTCTTTTGCCATCTGTGTCCTTTTGGGGAGATTTTCCTTCATTTCCTGTCCCATAGCCAAAAAGGAAAAGTGAGAGGAAATCCCTCCAAAGTGAGGGAATCCCTGGTTGTCACCAGCACTAGTGTCCCCATTGGAAGATTTCCCCACCATTCCTATTCTGGGGACAGCCCAAAATATGGATGACATCACGCTCTTCATCTCAGTCAATCAGAATAATAGTTGAAAAAAAAAAATAGTGGCAGTAGACATGGAGTTAAAGACTAAAGTTCACCTTTGGAACATGTTACATGTTCAACCCGTATTTAGGGTGGAACATGCAACAATATTCCAGCTCCTGCCTCTTCTGCCCCCTATGCCCCCCTCCCTGTGACAGTGGGTGGGAGATCCCCTCTCTGCACCTACTGTCACAATTTAAAAACAGTGCAGTTTTGTGGGGCTCTGTCCACACGGCCACATCATTCATTCAGAGTTCTGTGAATAAATAAACTACAAGTACCATCGGCCACCAAGGCCGACGGCTTGTCGTTCTTAATAAACTGAGAGGGCGCTGGCGAGTGTCCTTGTAGTTCGTCGATTCCTCCTGCAATTCAGTAACTACCTGCCTGTATCGGATGTATGGGCAGACAGTGTACCGAGAGTCTGAAGGATCCTGGCATTGCACCCCCAATCTGCTGATTGCTGGTGCAATGCTTTACAGGCTCCAGTGTAAAAAAGTAATAAATGCACATTTTTTTTACTTGCAAAAAGATGTGCATATATTTTATTTTTTTTTAAAGGAAAGGTGAACTTATCCTTTAATGTGGTTGTAAACCTGAACAAAGCACATATATCCGTGCTGTTTACTTGTCTATCTCCAAAGCTCTAAGTGTCGTTTCTCTCTGGTGCCTCGTTCCTCCAACACAAGATCAATTTGTGACAGGGAGGAGAGCTCAGCGCACAGCTTGTCTATTCAGAACACAGCTCTGTATGTTCCTTCGTTCCTGTGCTGTGCGTGGAGGCGGGATGTCCCTTTCCTCCAATCAGCTCTTACAAACCAACTGCAGCTCCCCCATCCCTCCTCTCTGCTCATCATGGATGCAGAAGGATTTTATCACAAATCTGCCCTTTGGAAAGGGTTATAGAGAATTAGAAGACTGCAGATAAACAAGTAAAACCTGTGCAGGAGCATTTGTTTTATCTCTGTGTATCACCTGAAGCTATTCACTTCACTGGGTATATGAGAGGGCTTACAACCACTTTAAGCCAGCCACAGATGGATTACAATTCGGCCAGGTCAATAGGAACCAGCTAAATTTCAAGCCGTCTATGGGCAGGCTGGTTGTACAGAAGTTGATAGATTGATCGACTTTAGTACAATCAGACTCTTTTTTTTTTTTTGGATCTACTGGCAGAATTAACAGGCAATAACACTGTTACAAATAGGACTCTGAAAAAATAAAAACAGCTGTGTTAATGCTTTTGACAGTCTGCATTATAAATGCAATTTTTGTTTTTGCCCATAGATACACTTACAACTTAAAAAGTATTTTTTTTTAAGAATTAGACTTACCTAGGTGGATGCAGCATTGGTCCGATGCTGCATCTGTATCCCGCTGGCTCTAAGACTGAGAACAAAGCAATGGACAGACTCCTGCAGACTTTTCCTCCAGCTCAGTGTCCATACTTTTGGTTATGGAGCTGGAGGAAGTGTCAGTGGACTATGAGTGTGATCACTACATTTGTGTTTCAATGATAACTACAAGTCTCTCTGGTGAGGTGGCAGATGGGATTTGTAGTTTATTCGTTCACAGATCTCTGTGAATGAATAACACAGCTGTGCAAGCAGACCAATGCACAAGCTGGGCAAAATTCAAAGTGAGAGCAGCTGCTGTGGAGAAGAAACCCCAGGCTCTATAAGAGGGGGCAAGGTTACTTGGCACCAGGTTACACCCTAAATATGGGTGTAAAATATAACATGGTATGAAATTTGGACTAGCCTTTAATATACAGTGTTTACACGTAGGTGTCCAGTAGGCTTAGGTGAGACATCTATAAATGTACTGATACAATATGACAAACATCAATTCAGTTTGTAATAGCAGAATAATTGTATTGATACCAAATCAGGGAACAAAACTGCCGCCACATGTACCTGCAGACAGCTGGTCCTGAGTTGAATCAAAAATGTCTTCCTTTAAATTATAGCTGAACTCAGCGGCTGCACAGATCTCGCTTCTGCTTTTAAAAATGGATGCAGACTTAAAAGTGGTTCTCCAACAGAATTGTTGTGCATGGCCTCCTTAGTTTCACAAGTGCCGGATCAGATGCCACAAATTATAAAATAAAGTCGTACATCAAGGTTTCAGGGCAATACACCAGATTCAAAATTTAATTTCATCGACAGACTCTTTTGTTAGAGAATCACACTGCATGAATTTATACTCCCCTGCAAGCACAATCGATTCATACCAAGCAGACAAGACAGGGATGAGTTGGAAAAACTAGAAGTTAGACAGAATCATAAACGGAGGACAAAGAACTGGTTAGGATGTTAAACAGAAAGGTAAAAAAAAAAAAAAAAAAAAGCAGACGACTTGTGTGCTGTGGCCAGCTCTGCACTGCTGGCTGTTTCCCACTCCAGATAAAGCTCTAAGGGGAACGCATCAGCAGTACAGCACCAGCCAGCTTGATGAGAAGGAACCTGCATGCACAAAACTGATGGGAAACTATGTTCTCGGTGGCTGACCAAATCACAGTGTGGGGTAGAAGGATGGAGTGGAGCAATGCTGAGCGTTTGGGCTCATTTAATGGTGAAACAAAACAAAAAAAGAAAAGAAATGGGAAACATGCTTGGTTCGAACAGCTATACCAACAAGATTTATATATTAGTTATTGATATACTACTGTGGATTCTACTAAGTGTGATAAAGGTGGAATTCTCAAGAGATAACCTGTCCATTTTAAAATATCATACTCATCAATGTGATACAAGTTTCTAAATCTGAAGCCTCTTTCCATAGAAAACTGTCCAAACTTTCAGCTATGGATTTTTATCTACAATTTTGGGACATGCATCCTACGTGCCACTGCAATACAACGATCTTCTTACTAAAATTACCTCAATCCACCTCAGAAAGCCATCTTCTAAAACACTAAAAGGTATGTCTAAAGCCAACGTTTATTTTCATTTTTAATAGAGTAAGAGAGTAAGGAATGGCAGATTTAAAAGACACAAGTGAATGTGGCTCTGTAATCATTAATCATTATACAGTATGTATAGCTGGGCTGGAGTGCGAGGAAGAAGCAGCACAAAGAGCCAATTAGGTAACATGCTCACAAGCAGCATGCTCATGGAAGGGGAAAACAGTGCTAGAGAGACAAGTGCATAACTGTGCTGCTTCTCCTTTTACTGTCCAGTCACAAGCTGGGGGTGGTTCCAGGACAAACTGGAATCAGAGGTTCCCGGGTTGAACTTTGCTGGTTTTGTGACTGAGGACATCAAGTGGCAGAAAAAATACTGCAGGATCAAAGGTGAACATTACAGCCACAGTTGATTTCATTTTTTTTTTAATGGGCTTTTTGTTTTTATCCTATTATTTTTGGCTGGAGTTCTGCTTTAAAAGTGCTGTCAGGTTGTGTCCTATTGTACCCACAGCCCCATACACAACAAACTATGATGCCCATTTTTTTCTGCTTTTAAAACATCGACTTCAGGGACAACATGTTTACTTGCTGCCTACTATATCCCACTGAATTTCAGCTGCCATTGTAATAAATGTTATTCACTCAACCTGCCAGTGGTGATAACGTTATGGCTGACTGGTGTAAATCTCTAGTTACTTAGAGACTGAACCACTTGCTGGTAGTTATATCACGGGCTGATGGAACCAATGGCTCCTTATGGTGTAAGCTACTAACATAGCATGCAGTAACAACCTGTATCGATCAATCACACATGATTGATCTTACCTCCCCCCCCCATTCCTGTATGACATTAGTTAAGCTTAGAGCTGAGCTATACAGCTGTGACCAAAAGTTTTGAGAATGACACAAATATTAATTTTTACAAAGTCTGCTGCCTCAGTTTTTATGATGGCAATTTTCATATACGCCAGAATGTTATAAGGAGTGATCGGATAAATTGGAATTAACTGCAAAGTCCCTCTTTGCCATGAAAATCTCATAAACATTTCCACTGCATTTCTGAAGAAGGCTTCAGGGCGCCCAAGAAAGTCCAGCAAGCTCCAGGACTACAGTTGATTCAGCTGTGGGATCAGGGCACCACCAGTGCAGAGTTAGCTCAGGAATGACAGCAGGCAGGTGTGAGTGCATCTGTACACACAGTGAGGCGAAGACTTCTGGAGGATGGCCTGGCGTCAAGAAGGGTAGCAAAGCAGCCACTTCTCTCCAGGAAAAACACCAGGGACAGACTGATATTCTGCAAAAGGTACAGGGATTGGACAGCTGAGGATTGGGGTAAAGTAATTTTCTCTGATGAATCCCCTTTCCGATTGTTTGGGGAATCTGGAAAAAACCTTCTCCAGAGAAGAAAAGGTGAGCGCTACCATCAGTCCTGTGTCATGCCAACAGTAAAGCACCCTGAGACCATTCGTGTATGGGGTTGCTTCTCAGCCAAGGGAGTGGGCTCACTCACAATTTTGCCTAAGAACACAGCCATGAATAAAGAATGGTACAAAAACATCCTCCGAGAGCAACTTCTCCCAACCATCCAAGAACAGTTTGGTGAGGAAAAATGCCTTTTCCAGCATGATGGAGCACCTTGCCATAAGACGTGGCTTGGGAAACAAAACATCCAAATTTTGGGTCCATGGCCAGATAACTCCCTAGACCTTAATCCCATTGAGAACTTGTGGTCAATCCTCAAGAGGCGGCTGAACAAAAAAAAAAAACCCACAGATTCTGACAAACTTCAAGCATTGATTATACAAGAATGGGCTGCCATCAGTCAGGATACAGTCCAGAAGTTGATTGACAGCATGCCAGGGTGAATTGCAGAAGTCTTGAAAAAGAAGGGTCAACACTGCAAATATTGACTTTGCATAAACTTAATATAATTGTCAATAAAAGCCTTTGACACTTATGAAATGCTTGTAGTTATACTTCAGTATACCATAGTAACATCTGACAAAAAGATCCAAAAACACTGAAGCAGCAGACTTTATAAAAATTAAAGCGGTTGTATACCCGCACTTTTTTTTTTAAACAAAAAAACCTGCAAGGCAAAGGTATAATGAGCTAGTATGGAGCGCATACTAGCTCATTATGAAATACTCACCTTACAAGGCCTCAACATCTGATCGTGGTCCACGCCAAGGGAACCAACATGTTTCTTCAGCGTTTCTTCCGGGTATCGCGGCTCCGGCGCTGTGAGTGGGTTGCGCACGGGAGTCTTTTTCCCGGCACGGTCCGGCAGCATCAGCTGGGCCTTCACAGCGCATGCGCCGCTGACTTTAGCACCTGCATGCAAAGTAAATATCTTCTAAACCATACAGGTTTAGGAGATATTGATTTTACCTGTAGGTAAAAGTTAAAAAAATAGGGTATACAACCGCTTTAAAATTTGTGTCATTCTCAAAACTTTTGGCCACGGCTGTACACTCCCAGCCCCGCTATGCTTCTGCTTTGATATCCACCCCAGCAGAGCTAGACTTGGATAAAGAATAACAAGAAATAACAAGAAAAACCCAAAAATAAAACCTTGTAATGCCAAGTCTTCTTAGTGAGCTGATTCTGCATGTGGATCTTGTCAAATCAGTAAGTTGCCTATACTATATATACAGACTGGGTCTCAGATGGTATGTTATTTGCATAAAGTAGCACAATAAGACAAAAACAGCTATTATATGCTACTCGGAACAAAAAGCTTCCTTTGGAGTAAGATGCACGTCCATTTAGTAATTGCTATTCCTAGTGATTTAGCAGCAAGCTCAAGCTACTAAAAATTTTCTGTGTAGCGCAAGCTGTAGGCTACTGCTCAGCCTCTGCGTTCACTCTGCATTAAACAATGCCAGGCAGGCGATGATTTTACAAAATGGCTTTGCTAAGGGGGATAAAGGAGGCACGTAGAAGGCTTGTTCCCAAGAGGCTCTGTGGGTTAGATTTTAAGCCAACAATTTGGATATATATATATATATATATATATATATATATGAATGAAAATTAAATGACGAGCATCAGACTGATTAATTGACTAATATCTTAAAGGTGACAGGGCCTCTTATGAAGCAGACCTTGGTATTCTACAGTGATTTAGTGAAGGCAGACCTAGAAATAGGATGCATTAGAGAACTAGCACTACGTGTTAAAGCCCCAGCACCACAGTTATGTTGATTTTTGCATTAAGATAAAAATACAATTTTAGACAGAAATTAGGTGAGTATGATCATAAAATAAGTGCTATACATAAACAACCCTGAAAATCCTCCATTTGGACTAAGGCTGCTGCACATTTATCTGCCGAACTGAAATAAAATGACCTTCTCCTATATAAAGGAAAGCTGCAATGAAAAAAGCAGGAAGCTGCTCCGAACCTCTCCTACCATTGTGTTGATCCCACATCTTCATGATTCTTATTAAGGATGAGCTCCGGCGTGTTCGCAAACAGCACATGCAGAGCCCACCAGGAAGTCGGCACTGCGGAGCACTAATCACAAGCAGTGAGACATTGTCCCGATGTGCGGCTGCAGAGATTGGGAAATGTCTCACTGCCTGCGATTAGCGCTGTGCAGTGCCAACTTCCTGGCGGGCTCTGCACATGCTGTTTGCGAACACACCTGAGCTCATCCTTAATTTTTATACTGACCAAAACATATCTTTCCTTTCCTGCTGTCTGCACCCTCTAAACTTTGTTCAAGTGGAATGGCCTTCTGAAGTCTGCTGAAATATGGACGCTTCCCGGAAGTAACTGGTTTCTGGGTCCCAAGCTGCACTTAATTGTTCAAGCTGCTGACCTCCAAATCATTACAGGAATCAACAGTTTCTTGAAGGTCAGCAAGAGGAACCAGCGAGAGCCACGGGAACTAAGGAGATTTAAAGTGGTTGTAAACCCTTATATATCCCCAGTGAAGGGACAGAGACTAAATAAATCTTGCAAGATAAGTTGTAATTGTTTATCTCCAGTCTTCTCTACATCCAAAGTGCTGAATTTATAAGCTAGTCTGGGAAATCTAAAAAAAAAAAGAGGGTAGGAAAGCTGAAATTACACACTGCAGAGCTCAATGAGGAGAGCTCTGAGAGTTGATTGGAGGGAAGGGAGGGACACCCCCCCCCCCCTCCACACTGTACACAGGAACAGAGCTGATGCTCTCAATCAGCTGGAAATCCCTCCCCTGTCACCATTTTTATCTTGGTGCCATGAAAACTTGTAACTTGTGCTGATAACAGAGGAATGAGGCAGCAGACTGAAATGACACTTAGTGCTCTAGATTGAGACAAGTGCACACTATAGAGGGGTATGCTTTGTTCATATTTGAGGTTTAAAGAGACTATTCCACTTGAACACCTTGGAGTTCTTACACTCTTTTAAAAAGTGACAATTTTGGCCAGTATAAAAATCCACATAATAATAATATAATAATAATACCACAGTCGTGCAGCACCTTTTCTATGGGTCCAATATATTTTTCATATTGAATGTCTGGGCAAAAAAAAAAAAAAAAAACACACATTCGGTACAACTCTGCAACACCCATACACTTTCCTATGCTTTGTCTCTTTTAAAAGTACATAAGTAGGATTTTTGTGCTTACTGTAAAATCCTTTTCTTGGAGTCCTTTGGGAACACAGCAAGTCTTAAACCTCTGCGTTATACTGCTGCCTACAGAAGGCCTAGACACTGGCAAATTAAAAAAATGCAGGCCAAACCTGGGTATAAACCCTTCTACTACCAGCGTGCCTCAGTTTTGCAGCAAAGCAGTATCAAGAACATTAGGTCATAAGAAGTTGGTGGTGCCGCTTCAGGCTGTAGAGCTCCATCGGCACTCAGGATAGCAAGGATGCAAACATAAGAAAAACTCATCCAGTGAGCAGCCCCTCCTTATTGTGGAAAGCAGTGGTGGCCCGTCCATTAGGGGTGCAGCTCCCCTACCCATGCATCCGGCCCCTAATCTACATGCATGTATTTCAATGTTTTGTTTTTTTTTAAGCACATGATTAGAGCCTGAGGCTTTAACTGGCTTTAAAAAAGTGTGGGCTCGTGGTGCGGAGACGCAGGGTTAAGTCACCGAGGAGGAGACGCAGGTAGGAGCCAAAGCTGCTAGATGGGGTAAATGTGGGGCTGGTGTTGTTTTTGCGCCCCCCCCCCCCCCCAAAAAAAATATTATAGAGCACCAGCCGCCACTGATAGAAAGCCTGAGTCAGTGCCGCTCCCTTCAGACCACGCCCCCCTGACATTTTTCGCCTCATCCATCCGGGCTTAATCATAGGGGTAGGGAGTGAGAGCAGGATAATATAATTTACGCATCATCGGCCGTGATGAATGTAAGTGTGACACATGTGCATGTGATTGCAATGAGAGATATGTTGATAAGGTGTGAGAAATAAAGTGAAGCTACCTCCTGAGTGGATGAAAAAAAGCAGAGAAGATAAAGACTACAAAGTGAAAAAAAATTAAACAAAATAAGAAATATTTTGAAATGCAATGAATTTTGAGAGTGCAAATGAATGTGCATGAATGAAATGTGTGAAAAATAAACAGTGCGTGTATGAGTGAAAATTGGGTGTGTAAAAAAATGAAAAAAATAAAAAAGGAAGATATGAAAAAAAAAATGGAGCGGCATTGACTGAGGATTTCACATGTATACATCCATATTAGGACCGGCTATGGGGAGCGGCAGTTTCATGCTTAAAAGTACCAATAACAGGATCATAGAATGGAGAGACCTGTGTGCCTCAATGGACGTTATAAAATTTGTTTTATGATGAATACAAAAATCTTTTTTTTTTTTTCTCGTCCACTTGGAGGCACAGGAAAGCATAAATCAAAAAGCAGTCCAAAGGATTGGTATGGGGAACACAGCAAACAAACCCTAACAGGCCCATAAAAAAAGCAACAGAACTAGGGACTGCCTGTAGCTTAAACAGCGGTCTGAAGGACCTAATGCTCAAAGCTATGAGATGAGGTTGAGGCTGGGTTCACATATGAGCACACAGCGGCTCACAGCAGGGGTCCAGTGTGTCTTCTTTCACCGTTTCAGGTCCGATTTCAGCCCGAATTTTTGGCTGAATTCGGACCTGAAACGGAACAAAGACACACAGCGTTCCTGCGCAAATCACATCGGAGCCGCTGCGGATATGTGTGAACCGGCTTCATAGAGAGCCGGTCACAATCTCCTGCTATTGCGAATTGGATGCGGGGAACCTAGTGTGAACCCAGCCTGAAACATCAACCTGGTAGAACTTTGAGAACACATGGCAAACTTGAAAATTTGAGAAACAGTTTCCTAATCTAGAAAAGCCCAAGAAGCACTCACAGATCTAGTAGTGTGCATCTTGACAGGAAAGGATGGAACTCAATCCTTGAGACTATAAGCTTGGAGGAAGCTATCGATATATGGTGCAATGGGAAGCTGATGCACCCTCTCAGGGTCTAACTGGGACGACAATAAGCTGAAAGAAGCCCAGAGACTCTGAAAGCCCAAACAACATTAAGACAATGAAAGGAACATCCCAGGAGAAGGGGATCAGGGGGCAAAGGGGCAAGAGCTGGAATATGTTTCAGCCTAACCCTTAAGATGAACTTATTCTTTGAGACTTCCTGTGACCCTCAATGGAAGAAAAAAAAAATACCTGCCAGAAATCTCCTATCTTCCTGTAGTGAGTTGACAATGCTAATTCTGCTGCACCAAAATCCCAGGCAGCGATGTCAGCCAGTTCTCTCTCGCTGGACTACAGAACACACCATGAAGAGAAGAAGGGAGGGAGGGTGTCCTGAAATCCAGCAGACGAGAATTGGACAGGGCTGACAACCCTGTTGCTATTTCAACACAGTAGAGGTAGAGTTATAAACTTACTATGGGACGTTTGGAGGTCCCCGGATTTTAGGCAGGTTTTAACAGGTGCTTTTTATTTTGCCCAGACATACACACTAAAGTAACCCATAGATATTACAGGGTGCTCAGACAGTCCATGCATGTTATGACTACAGAATAAGCTTAGTTTTTTTTTTTTTTTTTAAAGATCTTGATAATGCATGATCACATTACACGGGCATATCTTTCCACTTGGATAAAACTCAACTGCTAAATTCTAGGATGATTATTTAATTTCTTAAAGGAAAAACCGCTGCCTATTAACCAACACTGCTCTGCGAACTGATCGATGGGACGCTAGTAAAGGCAAGCCTCTGTCTGTTCTCTACAGCTGTGAGAAAGTGATACCCAGCACTTAGGAAATGAGCTCAGTGAAAGATAATGGACAGTATATGGCCCACATCCAGACACATGTAACTGAACAGTGACATTTTATCATGAGTTGGAAATAGGAGAATTTACCTTCTCGCTCCTCTTCTATCTGTGCCATCCTAAGAGCCATAGCAGACGTCTCTTCCCGCTCCTGCTCCGGTGTTATGTCACTCTCTGAGCTCATCTCATGCCATTCCAGGAGCTGGTGCTGCATCTCATCAACGCTGCCTGACTCGCTGGTCTGCAACCGTAACAAAAGTATGCTGATGGTGTAACACAACTCCATGTCACTGTTATGCTGACCAATAGATTTAAATTCCCAGTCCCTGTTCTGAAACCAGTCAGTCTGAAGCTTCCCTCCAACCACTTTGCATATTATTTTATATGCAGATTCTGTGGATTCTGTACTTGCCAAATATTCTGCAGAAATCTCCCTCCACTGAGTCTGGCTGCAACCATTTTAACTGTGGGCAGCTGAAGCTGCTGTCTGTTCACTTCCTGGATTTACACAAACACACAGAGGCACACCACCAGTTCTCATTGGCCCTCTTACGACTCATCCCTCCTCCCTTCCTGGCAAACTCTCACAAGAGGGAGAGAGAGCTGTGCATGATGTCATAAGCTTAGGCTAATGACCAGACAAGAAACAGGAAGTGGGCTGTATAAGGTATTTACTGGCGGAAAAAAAATGTTTTACCATCCAAAGTTGAAACAACAAGGGCAGAAGATTTAATAGATGGAAAGTTGAAAAAAATGACTGAAGTTCCAATTGTTAGGTGGAGGCTGGGTAGGCCTCTCTGAAGAGTTGAGTTTTCAGGGACTGTCTGAAAGTGGACACAGTGGGAGACAGTTGGACAGATTGGGGTAGGGAGTTCCAGAGGATGGGAGAGACACTGGAAAAGTCTTGGAGGCGAGCATGGGAGTAGAGGACAAGGGAACTAGAGAGCAGGAGGTCTGCTCAAAGAACAATTTGGTTGGTATTTGGAGACAAGGTTTGTGATGTAGCTGGGGGCAGAGTTGTGGATGGCTTTGTAAGTTGTTTGTATCTTGAATTTTATTTGTTGAGTGGTAAATTTGTTGAAGGTGTGAGTGGAAGCAAGTGGAGGGATTAGTAGAGGGGTAGCAGACACTGAGCAGTTGGTAAGGTGGATGATTCTGGCAGCAGCATTCATGATGGACTGAGGGGGGGATAGACTATGTAAAGGTAAACCAATGAGAAGGGAGTTGCAGTAGTCCAGGCGGGAGATGACCAGGGAGTGAATTAAGAGCTTTGTGGTGACATTGGTTAGGAAGGGGCGTATTTTGGAAATGTTGCAGAGGTTGAGGCAGCAAGCTTTGGACAGTGATTGGATATGGGGCAGAAAGGATAGTTCAGAGTCCAGTATTACATCTAGAACCTTGGTGCGCATGGACGGGTTGATAGTTGAGCGGCTGATTTTGATGGAGAAGTTAGGGGAAGGGGCAAAAACAAAAGATTACCGCTCTAAAACAATTACCTCTCCTCGGATCAGCTGTCTCTGAGTTGAGATGGGTGTTGGCTCTGGTTTCAACAGTGGCATAGAAACAAAAATATGCTGGACAACCGCATACATTCACCTTTTATTTCATTAAAAAAAAAACAGAGGTCCAAGGCATCTAAGTACACATGTACCAACACGTATAGCTAACACATTTCACACCAAAAGGTGCTTAATCATAGCTAAAGAGCTAAGGTGAAGGGGCACAGGGGGAGGAAAAAAGTATGAGCTCGGTTTTGGATGGAGTTTGAGGAAGTGATGTGACATCCAATCTAATATGTCTGTTACTAAATAAGTAATGTGTGAGGAGACTGAAGGAGTGAGCTGATGTGTAGAGCCTCTGCAACCCTACATCAACAATAGTGCTGACAAAGTGCCCTAATTTTTTATTTATTTTTTTATATTCTACATGTCTGTGTGAAATATGCAGACAATAACAACAAAAAGTAATCATGCATATTTCAAGATTTTCCTCAATCCATTATAAATGCCTGCTAATTTAGCCCAATTTTGCGAGGCACAGTAAATAAGTAAATAAAAAGTCAAATACAGTATGACATAGAAGAGGTTTACCTGGGAATCTGCTCTCTTTGTAACTTGCTCCAGGTCGGCCTGCAGTTTTCTTTGCTGTTCTTCATAAAGTACAAGTTTGGCCAGGAGTTGCTCTAATGGATTGCAAAAAGAACTAAAATCAAAGAAGGCCTGATTTTTCAAGTACAGGTATATTACACAGCAAGCAAGAGCTTCAAGTTACTGGATACATCACATTTTCAAAGCTTAATGTGACTCAATACTTTTTCCATTCGCTCCCCTTATGTTCTTTTTGGCTACTGAGGGAAAGAGATGCCCAGTGCTTTGAAAAGAAATGACTATTCCTCCCATGTTACAGTGCGGATAATTGGGGATTTGGTCACTTAGCTGGGGGGAGGGGGTTCATTCTATGCAAGATTTAAAGTAGACTTCCAGCTTTTTTTTTTTTTTTTTAAATAACACCCACGTGATACTTGCGACTAATCCTATACATAATGGTACTAGTAATAAATGTACGTTTTTATCATCCCTTTTAAAAAAAAAAAAAACAGTCAGCTGTCCCCAGAGAAACGCAGTTCCATCTTCAGTGTGGGCATCTGAAGACCCACTCGTTCCTCCTTCTGGGATACGGCGCTGCTTGCTACCCAGCATGCACCTCCCGATCTCATGTGCTCTGCGTACAAAGCGTGGCTTTGGAAATAGCACATAAAAGCAGAGGCTGCCTATTGACTCCTGGGATTGAGAACACTCATATCCCAGGAGCCAACGCGCAGGCGGAAATGACGTACCTCACTGCGGCAAGGTACAGCGGAAGCCGAGCTTTTACCTTCAAAATAAGGTACATAGATTACAGCGTCCAAAATTTTTTTTTTTTTTTTTTTTTTTTTTTTTTTTTTTTGTCGAGTGGGACACCTGGGTAGGCTGTCTTAGTGGAAGGGCCACCAATGCCCCCCACCATGCGGACCCCATCTGTTCCACCCCTCAATTTTAATCAACCCCCACTGACACACAATTTTGTGTGTTGTTGGGGGGGCCTCTAGCATACGCAATTTTACCCCTTGATATTACTTTATGGCTAATTTTTAGCCCCGATGCAACCCTCCGAGACAGATGCCCAATAGGTCGGCCAGACACCCTTACCCTGGCTACCCGCCCTCTATCCACATGTTTTTACCCAATCATGTGGCATTGTCTTTGGCCCTCCTTAACTTATATGCATATCATGCAATTAGGTGTTATGGGTTTATGTCTCTGTGGGATTACTGCACCGGTATCTAGGGTATTACCATCCCTAGTTCACCTGAATAAAGCCTTTCAGTTTTTTCCAATTTTGTTTCTACTTCTATTATGCTTTATCAACCCCATATTATTGTTTTCACAATTTGTTCTACTGAGACCTCTGCTTCCCCAGTCCTGGTCCTGGCTTCTAGTGCCGGCGCGGGCCCCTCCCCCTGTGTTCTCCCGCGGCGGCCTGGTGAGGTCCCTGGTGGAGGGATCGGCCTCCTACACGGGACCGCCCCCTCCTCTTGCACCGGCCTTGGCTGGGACGGTGTCCCCTTGGCCTTGCGGCCGGTGCGCATGCGTGCGCGCGCGATCTCTTCGCGCGCGCGCCGTGTGGAACCTCTGACCCTGTGACGTCATGCGCTGGCGTCCCATTGACGTGCGGCGCAGCGTCACAGGGTTGGGAGCTATTTATAGCGGGCTATGCCTGCTAACCGGACGGTTCGGTCTGCTGCTCTTGGGTGCCTTTACCTCAACCAGCCTGGTACAAGTTTATGGTAAGTACCCACCCACCCTTCTACCTAAGTCCCATACCCCTGGGCACTAACATCATGTATCTCTAAACTACTGTATTTTACCTTGCAGCTGGCCTAGGCTTAGGTTTACATGCCCTGGTTTGTGGTTGCCCATTGCTTGCAGTCCTCATTATTACCCTCTTTTTTACCTTATTATGGAACCAGTCCCTGGCAGGGTGTCCCCTTCGGGAACCCTTCCATGCTTTGACTATTATCAGGTACTTTTTGCCCCCTATTCACCCATATGTTCACATTGTTGCATCCCCCCCCTCCTCACTCTCC